>NC_062544.1:187927877-188227877 GCF_016906955.1 Phacochoerus africanus
CTGTCTTTGTGTAGGATCAGCCTTGCACACAGTAATGCATACTGGACTGGAGAAGCATTCTTTCCTTCTTTTTGCTTTCCTTCACCAAATATTTATCGAGCTACTTCTGTGTTCTAGGGTCTATGTGAAGTGTCAGGCACACAGGCATGTTAAAAATAGTAAAACATTCCCTCTTCACTAGAGGTACTCTCAGTTTTAATATGAAGGAGAAACAGTAAGGTAATAATATGATTTGGGTATCAGTTACATAAAAGGACCCCCTTCATGTTTGTAACTGGACTGTGGAAATATCTTCTACCCTCTCAGGGCCAACATTTGAGATGAAACTTGAGTGCATGTGGACACCCCTGTATTGTGCCCTGACACCTTAGCATGTGCAAAAAGTCTAGGTATAACTTCCTCTAAGTGTCTCAATAGTTTCTGGAGAATGGTGTCTGCTGGGAGAAAGAAAAGTTCATTGATCTAAGAGTCAGGACCCCTGGAGTTAGGACCTCTGGACTAGTTTTAGCTTTGCTACAAATTATCTGTGACCTTGGGCAAATGATTCAATCTATTGGATACCTTATCTGTACATTGGGGGTGTTGGTACACACTCTAGATGTATGGATTTTAATCAGGAGCTTATCACAGGATTTTTTTTTTTTTAATGGCCACATCCACAGTATATGGAAGTTTCTAGGCCAGAGATTGAATCCAAGCCACAGCTGTAACACTACAGCTGGGTCCTTTCACCTGCTGGGCTGACTGGGGATCAAATTCTTTCTTCTTTTTTTATTATTTTATTTATTTTACTTATTTTTTATTTATTTTTTCCCACTGTACAGCAAGGGGATCAAGTTATCCTTAGAATTCTTTCTTCTGCAGTCACCCGAGCCACTGCAATCAGATTCTTAACCTACTGCACCACATTAGGAACTCCTTATCATAGGGTTTTAAAAATATGTATATATATTCAGACCCTACCAGATAGTCATTGAATTAAAATTAAATCTCCGAAGCTAAGGTCAGACCATGTGTATTCAGGAAAAACAAACAAACAAGCAAACAAAAACCACCTATGACTCTGAGAGGCTCTGACTGAGCTATATCTGCTCTTGATGATATCTGAATATCTGAAGTCTCTGGGCCTCTGGCAGTTCCCCACCCTGACTGGGACATGGAGACTCTAGGCCCACTCCAGTCTTTCTACCTTAATAGGCTATGAGAACTAGGAACATTGTTTCAAGAAACAATCAGATCTGTAGCTGACATCATAGGTCTTCCTGAAAGAGAGGAAAGAGATGCAGAACAGAGATAAGACCAAAAAAATCCCCAGATACTTGTGGGATGCTGGTAATCACAGCTGGTGCTACAGTTATCTGCAGCTTCTTGAACTTTAAGATGGACCTAGTCAACCTGATGCCCTCACTCCCATATATTTGTTCTCTGACTGAGGCACAAAGATCCGAGTGAGCTAATGCATCAACCTATGAAAAATGAACAATTAAAACAATGAAGTTGTCAGTTCTTTTACTAGATTGCAAATAAATAACCTACCTGTCAGGCTGGCTGCTCTGCTGGACCATTAGTTTAATACAAAGACATTCTAAAGAACGGGTAGATGACAGCTGATCTATCACCAAGCCTTTGATAAAGACTTGAGCAAAATATGCTGTCATAAACCACCTAAGGTCAATCTCAATTTGTGAGAAGTAAAGTATTAGATGAAATTTGAATACACCTCTCTGCCCATCATGAAGGCTATAGAGGCTTTTTTAAAAAAAACTGATGAGATGGTTTTGACAGTCTAAAACACTTGTCTGCTCATGCTTATTTAGCTTGTCAGGGACACTGTGCTATTGCAGATGGCCTTGGAGTTTGTAACTGTCACAGCGATCCTGGGAACATACAATGTTTCTTCTTGCCAGGCTATATGGTCTTCTCACAAGAAGTTACACTCTGCAATATCAAATAGTAAGACAGTCATGGATTTCCAAACAGAAAGTCAGTTCATTGCATTTTCTTATATGTACGGTTTGAATTCTATATGCCATCTCAGAAAATGTTTGTCAGCCAGATAGATCGCTCATGGAAAATAAGGCAGTCGACAAGACAAATAGAGACAAATTCATGGCATTCTCCTAGTTGATATCTCATTTATCTTTAACTTTTAGTGGGAAAAGTAAAGATATGAATGACCTCTCAGAAGTCACTTTGAAGAAGATAATTCTTATTTCTTAGAAGCAAAAGTACTATTAGAAAGTTACCCTATAGTAAAGATATAAGTGAGAGGTAGTGTTTATGGGGTTTTCAAGGTTAGTCAACTTGTCTCTAATTGTCTGTCTTGACTTGAATTTAGCAAATCTGACACCTCAGTTTTTAATAAAAATCATTCAAATGGCTGGGAAGCCAACAAATCAAAAATACAGCATTTCCCCTTCCATAATCTTTTGGGCATTTACTTCTATTCAGGTTATATCTTTGTGGTCAAAGTGATGTAACTTCTACCTAAAGTAAAAATAGCCACTGTCACTTCATTCTTATTTGGTTAATATAAAGGGTGAAATCTAGCTGTAATATGGAGAAACAGCTTAAATCTACACAGAAGCCACCCATAGAAGGTTTGTGGTCTTCTGGTTGCCTGGAATACTTCAACGAGAAAGAGGCATCAACTATATTACTTCAAACTGGTTTGACCAGTTCTTCCAGGGGCCCAGGTGGCTAATTAGTAAACAAGATGAACAGAAATTTTCAATATAAAACTCCCAGGTTTTCCTACCCACTAGGTTAAACTACAACTTGGCTTATTGTCCAACTTTATAATCTCTTCAATATTACATAGAATGAGCGCCCTTCTCACTATCTGAGAAGAATCCATGAGAGAGTTGGGAAAAGTTCAGGGCTCATTCTAAGGCCATCTTGGTGTTGTTCCTTTTTCCACTTTGTAACCATGCCATTTGGGCAAATGGTTTAATATCTGTTTATCTTATTATGTGCACAGTAACACCTGCTTAAAGGTGACCTTATACATAAAAAAAAGATGGAGGATAATGTGAGAAAAAGACTGTGTATATGTATGTGTGACTGGGTCACTTTGCTGTACAGTAGAAAATTGACAGAACACTGTAAACCAGCCACAATGGAAAAAATAAAAATCATTAATAAAAAACACTGTTATATAGACGGGGAGACCCTAAAGTTGATCTCTTAATATAGAAAAATAATGTCATTGCATGGAGCACTAAGGAAAGCAGGCAGAACACAATATAGAAAATTCCACTGTGATCTGCATTTAGCCTTTTATTTCTCTCAGGTTAAGCACTTGAGAGCTCTCTTTTTCTGAATCTTAGTGTAGTTGTATCTGTGCATTCAGGCCATACCCCAGGTTCTTTCGGAGTTCTGACCTCCTCCCAAGAATCCCAAGTCATTCTCAGATGAGTATATTAGAACCTGTCCATGGTTCCATTAAGTAAAAAAAAAAAAAAAAATTAAAAAAAATTGATGATAGTTTTAATATTTTTTATATTATATGGTTTTAAATTATTTGTATTGATTTCTATAAAGACTTGTGCTTCAGGCTATTAAGAACATAACTATATAATAACATGGTCTCTAAGGATAAATCAGAAGCTACTTAAAATATTTGGAAATACAAAGATTGTGGCAGGCTGAATAATAGACCCTCAAAGATGTGCACGTCCTAATTTTTGGAATTTGTTAATATGTTATTTTACTTGGCAAATGGAACTTTGTAGGTGTGATTTAGTTAAGGATTTTGAGATGTAGAGCTTTCTCTGGATTACCTGCTAACAAAAATATTCTTATAGGAATTCCTGTTACGGCGCAGTGGAAACAAATCCTACTAGTATTCATGAGGATGCGGGTTTGACCCCTGGCCTTGCTCAGTGGGTTAAGGATCAGACATAGCTGTGGCTGTGGTGTAGGTCACAGATGTGGCTCGGATCCCGCATTGTCATGGCTGTGGTGTAGGCCTGTGACCACAGCTCCAATTGAATCCCTAGCCTGGGAACCTCCATATGCTGTGGGTGCAGCACTAAAAAAAACAAACAAAAAAAGTTCCTATAAGAGTGAGACAGTGGATAAGAGTAGAAAGAAGCAGCTAAACTTCTGGCTTAGAAGATGGAGAAAGTGGCTGCAAGCCAAGGAATACAGATGGGTTCTAGGAGCTAGAAGAGTTAAGGAAATAGATCCTCTCCTCAGGTCTCCAGAAGGAGCACAGCCCTGCCAAACTCTGATTTTATGATATTAGCACCATGCTCTAACCAACTGAGCTAACCGGCTACTGTGAGATAGTATATTTATGTTTTTTAAAGCCATTAAATTTGTGGTAATGTGTTACAGCAGCTGTAGGAAACTAACACAGAAGTATTTATATTAGTGTAAGCCTTACCTCTGTCTAACATATATACATACCTACCATTACCAACATGCTATTTAGCAATTGTATCAGTAACGCATATGTACCTGAGTCTTCCCCTCTTAAATGTTGTCTCCTCCCTAATCTTTTTTCCCTTTTGCACTACTTATACAGATCTGTTAAATGATGATCTCCTCAAAGAGAAGATGCAGAATAAAACACATCCCATCACGTGACTGCCAATCCGAATTGGGTTCCTGATGTTATTCTCTCTCATAGCACTCTACTCTCTTATTACATTTTTAAACTAGATATTTGTTTATTTATTTTTTGCATTTTCCTTTTTTAGGGCTGCTTGGGAGCATATGGAAGTTCCCGGGCCAGGGATCCAATTGGAGCTTCAGCTGCTGGCCTGCACCACAGCCACAGCAACGCTGGGTCCAAGTTGGTCTTTGACTTACATGACAACACTAGATCCTTAACCTACTGAGCGTGGCCAGGGATTGAACCCCCATCCTCATGGATACTAGTCAGATTTGTTACTGCTGAGCCACAATGGGAACTTCAAAATTAGATATTTATATAAATGTTTACTTTATTATGTTCATCTTTCTACTGTTGCAGTCTTGATGGGTTCAAGAACCGTGTTTGGTTTTGCTCACTGTTGTAAACCTGACACATAGTAGGTATCTGGGAAATATTTCTTGGATGAATGAGAACATTCCAAAATTCTGCACATTTTATAAGATGGATTGAAAGCACTCCCTATAATGCAGTCCATCTGGGACCATGAGGAGGGTTTTGTATTAACTTTGCTTCCCTCTGAAGTCTTAGTCAAAGTCAT
This sequence comes from Phacochoerus africanus, assembly GCF_016906955.1. Taxonomy (NCBI): domain Eukaryota; kingdom Metazoa; phylum Chordata; class Mammalia; order Artiodactyla; family Suidae; genus Phacochoerus; species Phacochoerus africanus. The sequence continues at coordinate 187,933,079 of NC_062544.1, forward strand.
CATTATTTAGCCAGATGAAAATTGATGGATATTTTTCATGATCTGTATATAATCTAAGAAGTACTATAGTATTTCTCAAAAATTCTCTTTAATAACATTAAGAATGGTTTTTCTTGCTTTTATTTCCATTTTCACTTTACTGTTTTTCAATGTAAATTGCAAATTACTTCAAAGACATGTAAACATCCTTTTAATAACTGACTTTGAGAACTTCAAGAGATCAATTTTTCCTCATAATTATTTATATCTTCTGCAATTTTGATTCCACTGAAGTTCAAGAATCAAAGCTAAGGACATGCCTGAGCTCTTCTTGGGATGGAGAAGTGATCAACATTTGTGAATGTTTTTGTGAAGCATCAAAACATGACCCAGTTAATAAGAATATGGATAAATATATATGTTTTAGTAATTTCATGCCATGTGATTGCTATGCTTATTTTTAGAAAATATTTTTCCTAAAAGCAGATATATATAAAGATGATCTTTAAGTATTAGATATTTTCCCCATATTATTCTGAATGTGTATATGGTTTTTGCCCACATACAGTTGAAATAGTTGATTCTGCTTCTGCATACAAAGGTTTCAATTAGTACAAGTTTTACTGAGGTTTTATAAGATTTCCTTATGTTACTGCTAGGTTACTGCTCATAACACTCTGTGAGATAGTCTTTTATCAGTCCCATTGTAAGAAGAGGAAATTGAGGGTCTGAGAGCTTAAATAACTGTTTGAAGCTAGAGACAAGGTCTACAGCTATGCTGAGCCCACCTGACCCAAAGGTCTTCTAGACCAGACAACCTTCAGTGGACCTTGCAGACCAGAATGTTATTCATGAGCACGCGCTCTCTCTCTCTCTCTCAGTGCAGATCACTTGGAATATCACTTCCCTCAAAGCCTATGTCAATGGGCCCCATACCTCAGGATGGGAGATGGCTAAGTAGGTGGGGATACTAGAACTTATTACACAAACTCTACTGTGTTCAGCATGGCCACTCTGACTCCTTGCTGTTATTACTCTCCTCAGAGCACAGGGTTTTGTGGCCATATTTGCTGTGGGAAGATCAAGCTTTATGCTCAGGTGGCAAAAAATATTCTTCCCAGTGATGGGAAGGATGTGTGGTAACTGCTGTTCTTGGTTTCTGAAGTTACCAGAAGGCTTTGATGACATGTACTTTGATTCTTTTTCTTGTTTGTGAGTCTTTCATTAGTGAGCACCTTTCATCGTGTTACAGTGAAATGTACGTGATGCTCTCATGTGTGTACTGACAGATGATGTGAAGGAAGGAAGACTCTCACAAACATCCATCCCTGGCCACCTCTGAAGTGCTATGATCAGTTCTTTTGGCTTAACCACTTTTTAACAAACAAAGTTAATAAGCATTTTAGGCAGTAAAACCAGATGTGCTTTTTGGCATACCTGGCAAGCTCAGGGTAAGTGCTTTACTGATATGTATTTGAACCATCCATGATTCTTAGATAAAAGAATATCTAGACCCACAGCAGACTACATAAACAGCTGTTCAGATGCTGAATCAGATTCCACCTAAAACTCTTATTTGTACATATCCCAGCTAAGAAAGGAAGAAAAAAATCCTCATTTTTATGGGGGCAGTAATAACCCTGTTTCCTTGGTCTTTGTTTTTAATACTAAGCAAGTAACCAATGGCTTTAAAGTTATAATTTCTACCATTGTTGTCATTTTTACCTCAAGAAAACTGGAAGATGAAATGTTTTTAGGGCTAGTGGATGCTAATAAAACAAGTAATGCCACAGTCACACAGGGCAGCCAACAAAACACATGAATGCAGCACACAAGACCGTCAGCTTCTCTAGTGTGAGGTCTTTTTAAAAGGTTTGGTCTTTCATGATGCCAAATCCCCTGAGGTGATAAATTAAAAGGTTGATCCAGAAATCATTATTCAACTTTAGGTCTGCAACAATCTAAATTGTCTGATTTTTTTTTTTTTTCTGAACTTGTCTGAATTGTCATCAGACACAACCATGAAACTCAAAATGTCTCCTTGACTCTGTTTTGTAAGCTGAGAAATACCCAGAAAACCTTTCTGTTTTCCCTAGCAAAATGGCGTGATATTATTTAGAAGTCAGAGGGAGAGCTTTTAGTGCTCGGCCTGTAAAAAGAAAACAGAACAACCAGCAGAGTAGCTGACAAGTGACACAAATACAGTACATGCTAATGCACAGAGAGAAACAACCTTGAGAATTTAAACCGGCTGCACCAGAAAAAAAAATATCTTTATCCAGATATGTGGTCCCTCCTGAATTATACTATTATTTTAGTTGATTTTACCTGACATCACCCTATGATTTTCTTCAATGACAAGAAAATTGCAGCCGGCCCTTGACAGTCGGTCACAAATTGACTGAAGAAAACAAAATCAAACAGTGAAGTAATCCCCAAGTAAATTTAATGAAACCTAAATCCCAAAGGGCAGCACACTTCTGTAGGCAATGGTCTTATTTAATAAATTTTTCCCTGCTTTCACTTTTAGAGCTATATTTACACAGACAAATTTAATTCATTGGGTTTACATTTCCTCTTTCCTTTAGTTTGTCCACCAGGCACATATGGGAAGGACTGTAAACAGGTCTGTCAGTGTTCAGCTGAGAATGAAGAGTGTCACCCAGTCACAGGGAGATGTACCTGTCTGCCTGGCTACCATGGAAACCGCTGTCATCTCCGTAAGTGTGTTCTATGCTTTAGTTGTAATTTACTGAGGAGACACTGATAGGATAGGTCATCGCTCAGATCGTAAAGGGCAAATGTTAATTCAGGCTTCTAATTCATAGCAAATCCTGTGGGAATTTTTATTGGAATGGTTGAAAATGTACGTTCTTGTACAACTTGCTCTCCTACTTTGCTTTTTCTATTCAATATAATCTCCCCCCCAAAAAAAATAAATAAATAGAAAGAAATAAGCAAAGATGAACCAATTATTAGAAATCACTAGACAGCAATGACAACATACCTAAAGTGATTCATAAAGTAAGTTAGTTCCAGGATCTGCTTAGGAACAATTAAATTAAAGAAATTGTTATTCTGGAATGAAAGTAGTGACTGGTTTAGATGACAAAATGCCAGTTGGCTTATTGTCATGTAATAAAAAAGAACAGTCCCTAGACCAAACACCTTCTATTGATTTGTTAGGACATTTTAACATCGAAATGATTATAGGAGAACACATGATAAAAAGTCCCAAGGAGCATGTTAAAATGTTCAGTCAGCTACTTAATTTTTAAGCTCGTAATTATTTATAATGTACTTTTTATAGGTTTAGGAATCAAATGATTTGGCCTCAGTTTCATTTTTCCCCCAACTTGGCTGTTGCTAGTCTTTCCCCTCTTCATTCCTGTAGCAGTTTTTTTTTTCCCTACTCGCCTTTCCTAATTCTGCAAGTATATGGATGATTTGGGGAATCTCCCCAGAAAAAAAGCCCACCCATAAAACACAGACTCGTGGTCAAGCTATTGGCTTTCATTTTCCACAAGCCATAGAATATATCTTTTGAATACCCCTTCTCACATTTGTCCTAATTTTGAACATTAGCAGCTAAAAACACAATTAAGAGTGTATGAAAATGGTTCCATACACTCATAGAACCCATAACCATTGCATATTCCAACTGCAAATGAAGAACTAAAATACAAAATTAGTAAAGTTTCAGTTATTATTATTTTTGGTCATGGCAAATTTCAAGCATGTTTTGGAAATAAGGAGTTATTTCCTCACATTTGATGCTGTCACATTTCTCAGGAAGAATTTCTTCTTGATATCAAGGATATTTCACCTGAATAAGATACAAGTAAGTTACATAAAGCTGCTAGTACTTCCATTTCAGAAGGCCAGCCACCTTGGGTCAAAGGAGGGGGAGCTTCACCTTGTAAAAGCAAGGCTGGGGCAGGGAGCCACTCCCTGACTAGTCAAATTGGCTTAGTTCCAGGGAACACGTGGTTGGAAGTTGCTGCAAAGTTTCCTTGGCAACAGCCAGTGTAATTACAGGACGATGAAAAAGGTTCAAGAAAATATCCATAAAAGGTGTAGCTGGCTCAAAAGCAGAAGTTTCCGCAGCCAAAAACAACTGGACTTTCATGTTCTCAAGGTCAGAGTGGAGAATCAAACTTTTCTCTCGGCAGAGGTCAGAGGAAGCAGGTTTGCAGTAGGAATCTCACTGCTTGTCCACAATTTGTCAGTCCCCATCTACATAAAGCATGCAAGGAAAAGCAAACAAGCTGGAGTGTAAACTCATCATGTTGTGTATTTTATGACCAATGAAATTGAAAAGTGACTACAGACCCTAGAAATCTTTTGTTTCTCCAACATGCAATAGCATTTATTAGAGCTCTCTTTGAGAGAATTTAAGGCATGGGAGCCCTCTAAAACCATAAGCGGTTCTATTGACAATATCCATAAGAACACCCTTATACTTGGTTTAGGATGCTTTGAGAAACATGGGACACACAATAGCTCACCTGTGCTGGGAGGAAGGTGTCAAGATGTTAATAGAAGCTTGGCTTTAATGCTGTTGCTCATAGCAATAAAAATTCAGACAGACCAAATCTTAGTATCTCTCTTTAAGAATAAAATGAACCTGTATAACAATGGCTTGTGTATGTGTGTTCAGTAACCTGATCAAATGCTACTAGGAAAACGCTGAAAAACAGATTCTTGGTTTTCGTTTGCTTCAGAGCTAAGTGTCTTAAGATACAGTCACAACCTTGCTTGTTCTAAGTTTCTAACAAAACTCCCAAATATCACTTACATCATCATGGTATACAGTAGATTTGAATATTTAAACAAATCAAAACTGTGAATTCATTTCCAAGCTTCTTCCTAGTTTTATCTCCTTCATGTAGAGGAAATGGTGCAAGGATGGGAGAAAATAGTCATCTAATGGGAAAAAACCTTAAGTATCCCTTGCGAAAGGAATGAAATTTCCTGGGAGAAATAATTGTAGAGAATAGAGCAAAGGCCAAGTAATGATCAAAATAGAACTTTAGGAAATGAGGGAGGGGAGACCAAAGACTCACACAAGCCAAAGGAAATTGTTATGTCCTGGGCGCAAGTTTCCGTGTTAAATTTAGTGGACATCTGAGCAAAGGATGTGTGCATGATTCCAGAATTCAAACTTTCACATAGATACAGGGTTATATGAGAAAGTGAAACTGTCAGTAAATTAACTTATTCTTGGGGAAAAAAGTTATGGGCACTTTTGTAAACATATATTCTCTTGATATAAATTTAATGAGTTCCGGGACTAAGAGGTTAGCACATGTACTATCTTTCAGCAGATGTTATACTCATTAGGAGATTAATTTCATCAAGTTCAGTGTCCTGATTTCAAAAGGATAATTAAATTGAAGGTTAAAAATCTGGTGCCTTTTATTTTCTATATGCCAAGAAGGAAGAGAAAGGAATAACTTTATCAAATGCAAAACCACCAATCAGATAGTTTGAAAAATGAGTATGTCAGAGAGAAATTCTGTTTTCCAAGTAAGCTTCAACTCAAGCGAAAGTAATCTCAAAGATGTAGATTTTTACACATATCAGTTATATAAATTCATCAAATAATTATATATAAACTCTTTTTTTTCCACTTAACTGAGGGGCTGATTATTTTATACCTATGATTATAGCCACTTAACATTTTCCTCATTAATGTGTGTTTCACTTTTTTTCAGGTATTTCCTTTTTCCCTATTGTCACAAAAATCCATGTCACCTTTTACTTCCCAGTCATGTGACTACAGAATTTCCCAGACCAATCATCTCTTTCTTATTAATTTAACCTCTGTTTTGATGCAACATGACAGCCATGTACACCAGACTTCACTGTTTCCAACCGTGTACTTTTAGCTTGCTTTGTGTGTATTTTTTCTTTCTTATTAAGCAACTAAAATTTCTTTTTAAGCAGCACACACTTTAGTGATAAAAACTATTGAAAAATTACACTCTAAGAGATTGGCCCAGATAGACATGAAATCATTTTATTTTGGGTGAATAAAAGAAGAGGAGAGACTCTTTATTAATCACTAGTTCTGTTTTTAGGTACAGTCTACTGAATTTTTGTGAGGGAGAAAAATAACTTCTTAGGAGGACTAAAGAATGCTATATACCAAGGAAGTGTCCATTAGCTATGAGAACTAACCTTCATTGGAAGGAGAGAATGACAGAAGAGACTATGAAGTGCATCCATTACTTTTCATAGGAAGGAATAAAGAAATACAGCAGCTACAACAGGGAAATAATCTTTGGCAGGTGTTTTGCTTTCCATCTCCATCATGGAGGATTTTATTTTAAAATAAAGAGAAGGGAGGGAAGCAGAAGCCATTCTCTGAGGCTGAGACTCAAGGTGAGGCAGTGAGTTTTCAAACAGTATATATATATAAATAGGGATTATAGGCGATCTGAATCTCAATAAAAGCCATTCTTTGGCTTCTACCTCTGAAACCTGCTATGTGTGCAATACTCAAAAATATTCTTTACCATCTGATTCCTATATAAAAATACAGTATAAAAGGGAAGGAAGCATCTTTCAGTCTCTAATCATTTTTAGAGCTGTGCTTCCAAGTGAAGAGTTTCCAAGAGGAAGGACCTAAGGCAAATACCAAACCTTTGGACTCAGGCAAAGCTGGCTGGGAAAGGTTTTGCCATGTGTCCGCCAATGATCCTGACATCATCAATAAAGAATGGTGACCGTGGACTTGGGAGCCATATGAGTTTGGCTGGTTCACACAACGGGCCTGTGATTTTGTTATCACCTCCTTTGGGAATGAAGAACCAGAAGCTCAAAGACAGGATTACTCAAGACCATAACACTAGCAAGTAGAAGATATAGGGTTTGAATCACAGTTTATTCAGAATTTCCTTCAGTCTTCTATTTTAATTATAAAACAGGAAAAAAAGAAAGTTATCTTTAACAGGTGACAAAATTTTGTGCGTAAATATTTCAAGTCATTTTGCTCCGTAAGCCTCAACTTCCTAATCTTAAAATAAGAGTTGAACCATATGGACATGAGGTCTCGAAATTTAAATGTCTATGATATAAGACTTTGAAGTCCCAGGCATTTAATAAAGCAGAATATCATGTTTGGAAGTGCTTCAAAGTTAATCAACTACTTAAATGCCTGCTACATTTTCTCTGCTAGGTATTTATCCCATATCTGCTTGAGCTTCTACAGAGATGAGTAACTCATTACCTCCTGCAAAAAGCTTATTTCAGTCCCGGACAGCTGTTTCAGAAAGTATTTCCTTTTTGAGATAAGATGTCTTCCTCCTTTTCTGTAAGACTTCCTTTTCATGCTTGAAGACAGCTCTGTCTTCTTAGGTCTATTTTCTCCTGGCTAAACACTCCCAATCTTTCAATCATTGCATGGATAATGTGGTCTTCAGGTCCATTTTTGTCCTCTTCAATCACTTTTAATCTTGAAGTCTGGTCATTTATCTGCCTCTTACACAAGTAATCATCATGGTATGCCATGCATTCATGGATATGACAGTAGAAAATTGAGAAACTAACAGAAAATGAAGATGCTTCTTCTGCGCGTTTGGTGTCATGTTGAATTCTTACTTGTATTAAACGCAGCTCCTTTCAGATAAGACAAACTATAATACTTAAACATTAATCGAAATAATAAATTTTTCTAGGCTGGAATGAAGTATCCCTTATTTGGTGAATTGTCTTTTATTGTGAGCATTCTCTAAATGTGGGTTGATTTCCAAGGAAGCCCATAGTTAAATTTCCTATATCTTATTAGTGGATTGCCTCATGAACTTACTGTCCCCCTCTCTATTTCTAAAGCATCTATCTGTATCAACTTGTATCCTCAGATACATTTGTACCTTGAATCAATAGCTTGAAATTGAATAAAAATAGTAGAAGAACAATAATGAGAATGTTGAGTTAACCACAGATCTATGGGCATGACTTTAAACACTGATTGCTTCAAGTTACAGTATCATCTATGGTTTTGTTCTCCCTCACAGGATGCCCAAAAGGCACTTATGGCCCTTATTGCCAAAAGAAGTGTAAGTGCCTGAACAGTGGCAGCTGTGACACCATGATTGGCACCTGTGACTGCCCTCCTGGCTTCATCGGGGCAGACTGCAGTCAACGTAAGTCACTTACCTACTATGAAGTCAATATACTAAGGCAGAGTTTTTAAGAATGGAACTTAGAGAATAAAGGTTGTTGCATTTAATTTACCTAATGATTTTGTGCAGTAGCAGCAAACACCAACTAACCTAAATTTTAGGTTGCAGAATACTTACAATAGGAGTTTGATTGAGAGCTGAAGTCAGTGAAGGCAGTCAAGAGAGCCCTTTGGTTACAACCTCTCTTTCCCCGGCAATGCTAGATTCAAGACAGCAGGAGAAAAATATCTTTGGCAAGATCAGCACAGATTCCTATGTATACAACTCAGTGTCCAAAGTTCCACAATTTCATTTATCCTCAGCAATTTTCCAGCTCAAAATTAAGTAATTCCCCTACTTACCAAAAAGTAAACAGTTCCCGAAAATCTGAAGACCTTAACTACCGATCATAAAAGAACTATTGACATAAAAATCAAGGGACCGGATGTAAATTAGAGATTCCTTATAAATGCACTGGCTTAGGTATTATGGGGATATCCTTAGCAAAGATATTTTACTTTCATCAGATCTGCCATCTTCTAAATTTTTGGACAGTTTGCAGATGGCAATGATCTTTAGGGAGGATGGAGGAGTTGGATGGAGGAGAGTATGTATTGGGGAGATGGTTCTGGCAGTGTGTGTTCTTTAACCTCGATGCTATTGATGAGAATGTTCAGTTTGTGACCCTTTGTTGATCTGTGAGTTTATGATTTTGTGCACTATTCTGTATCTTGTACTTCACATTAAAAGAGGGAAAGAACCATCAAGTGATCTTAAAGATAGAAGGGCTGTGATCGTGAACTTGAGATTCCTTTATTTGGAAGAACGATAATGAAGTTTGTGATCCAGCAGGGTATAAATAGTTATGTACTAAAGATATCCAGAATTCTTATCTTCCTCACACAGGTAGTTGCTCTTTCTTCTTGGTAGAAGGGTAATTTTAATTACCCTGCTTTAGTACCCTGTTTTTCTGTAAGAGATGAATAAGACAAAGCCTTGGCTCCAGTAGCAGAAAATTGAAACCTAATGGTTACTGCCTCTAAGGTCTCAGTGGCCAAGTTATCTTTGAGTGAAAGCCAACCCATAAATATCTCCCAAAGAAGGTTCTGATGGCTTTTTTTGTGTTTGTTCTTCAAAGAGAATCATTGGGGAAATTTTCTGATTTCCTTAGGCCAAAGCATCTTCAAAAGTTATAATTTCCCTGAATAGTGAAGGTAGTTTTGTCTTCAGAAAGCTATAATCCTGTACCTGAGCACTTTTCCTTCTTTGCTTTGATGGCTGAGGAGGTCAGAGCCATATTTGCAGTCTACCTCTCATAAGGTCAAAGAATTACGATACTCATTTATGTAAACACTGTTACTATATTTTCCCTTCCCTTAATTCTCACAGATATTTTATCTTTGTTTTATCTGTATTTTGGTAAGCATCTCAATGAACTTATGGAATGAGGTTTCAGCCAAAAAAAAAATGCAAGCAAATTAATAAATGAAATTTATGAAATTTATGAAAAATTGATTTTTCATTTGCTTCATTAATATAACTAATTTAATTGATATAATCTACAAATTTGTTGATTTTTAATAAATACACGATATATTTACAAATTAATAAATACATAAATAAATATTTGGAGATGTGAGCATAATGGAGCCTTTGTCAATGCACAGAAGAATAAGTTATAATTTCAGAAGGGACTTAAAGAGGAAACATATTCAATGGGAATTCTCTTTGTGGCTCAGCAGGTTAAGAACCCAGTGCTGGCTCTCTGAACTTTCAGGTTCGATCTCTGGCCTTGCTCAGTGGGTTAAAGATCCAGCATTGCCACAAACTTCGGCGTAGGTCGCAGATGCAGTTCAGATCTCATGTTGCCATGGCTGTGGCATGGGCCACAGTTGCAGCTCTGATTCAACCCCTAGCCCAGGAACTTCCATATGCCACAAGCGTGGCCATAAAAAGAAAAAAAAACATAAAAGAAGAAACATATTCAAGATTATTACACACACACACAGGCTAAGACAGCCGTGCAGCAAAGCAAGACTGAGTCTGTAAGTGTCATTTATATCATGTACATACATAAGTGTCTGACACTAGATATTTGGATGGAATTCCTAATGTAACTAAAATTGCACTAAGCAACAATTTGAACAGGTGCTTTTTTTTCTTCTGTTTTTTTTTTTTAAGTAAACTTTTAAATTGAAAAACAAACTGAAGGCAAGTCAGAGGAATCCATTTGATTAAAAGAAAAGGTCACATATTTACACATTTTTAAAAATCTTGACTGGTGAAAAGTTTTAATAAGAAAAATCTGGTTTCCTTTTGCTCTGCTTTGTTTTGCTTCTTCCTGCAGCTTGTCCTAAAGATCATTATGGGCAGGATTGTGTCCAACGGTGTTCCTGTGGCTCAGGACAATGTGACCCTGTGACTGGAGGGTGCCAGTGTCCCCCTGGCCAAATGGGAGCCAGGTGTCAGCAAGGTAACAATGATGGCAGGGTCACCATGTTTGTCAAGGCACTAAGCTAAACTCTGAAGGCAGATGCGTTGCCAGGGCATATAATTAAATGGGTATTTCTCACAACCTTTTCTTCTTAAATGTCACTTTAATAACATGAAAGTACATGCTCCTGTAGAAATATATAGGAAACAGTCTACTGGGATAAATGAAAATTATAAACAAAAACAAAGAATAATTTATGCATACTCTTGACTAGAAGCAAATTTTAAACTAACTTTGGCTAACTTTTGTAAAACAACCTCAAATTGTGTGTCAGAGGGGTCTAGTTTCAAGAACTGGAGTTTTAGGTCCTCCTCAACTTTCAGAAGCCCACTGAAAACTGTAAGGAAAATGAGAGACAAAAGAAAAAGAAATAAAAAACACATGATCTTTGTTTAAAACTGCAAGACTTCTCTTGTCCCAACTCCTATTATTTATTATCATAATAGTAGTCATAATAACACAAGAACTATCAGGTTCCATGAAAAGACATGCAGAGAGGACCCTGAGTCCCTCCAGCTCTTGAGTGGACCAGCCGATTCTCCATGGCACACACGGAAGGGCAAAGTTAACGACCCCTTGTTGAAAAAAAAGAGTTGGATGCATGGGCAGGCTGCAGGAGATTTCCTAAACTCCACAAGGCATCACAGAGTGGTAGGAAAGTGGGATAAAACCAAGAAGTGCAGACATATTATCTTTCAACTCTTCACTAGGATATAGGGGGCTCTGTGGACTGTCAGCAGCAGCCTTGCAGCTAAAGAGAGGCTAAGCCAACACACACATACACACATCTCATGACTTTGTGTCATATGGAGTATTACTCTGGACCAAAGAGGCATCCTAATAGGTAAAATCATTTTTTTCTAGTCCCAGATCCATACTACCTCCTAAAAATTGCAGGTACACAAAAATCAAATCTGATACACATACAAAACCCCCCAAAAACTGGTGTATGAAAAGATCCTTCCCTCATCTTAGAAACAAAATATGAAACCATTTGAAGGATTTTTAATGCAAATTCTGTAAGAAGGAGAAAGGAGAAAAGGAATAGGAAAACAAAAAGCAGAAAGACATGGAGCAGAAGCGTTTTGTTATGGAGCCCATAGCAGAAATATTAACTGGAATTTCTTCCAAGTATGTGAAGGACATAATGAAAAAATGTTCTCTATAAATTGTGAGTGCAGTGCAGATATACAAGCGTTCATGGAATAAATGAAAAGACAACAAAGGGAAATGAAAAAGTAAGCTGGCAGAGCTCAGAAAGAAGTAGAAATGAAAATTAAAATTAAACCTCGCATCATATTAAATGTAGACCACATTGAATGCAAGTAATGGGAGAATGGAATCCATTGATGCGACAGCCACATGCATGGAGAATATACTTGAAGAAAGTGACAACATGGAATGAAAAAAGAATCAGGCAAATGTATAAATGGAAAAGAAAATATTCAAATATAATCAAGATTTTTTTCTCTAAAATGAAAGATCTGATACTACACATTACATGAATTCATTCTATCCCTAGAAATACCAGTTAGGACTGATCATAAGGGAGGGAAAACCCTACTGGGATATAAGAAAAAACATGAGATCTCATATGAAGAGATGTGGAAATCATTCTGGCCCGATCCCTCACAGCAGTGTTTATTGCTAGTATATGGCTATCAGAGCCTACAAAGTTCAAGAGAAAAATATATCTCAAGTATTTTTTTTTTTACAGTTACACTGTTATTCAAGTATAACATGATGAAAAATAAACAACAAACTTTAATAATCAAAAGTTACCTGGAATAGAGTAGCCATAAAGTATTTTGAAGAACTTAGAAGATAAATTCATCAACCAAGTAATACATGGAAAAATCTCTGGTAAAAAGTCATTTATTGAGTGTTAAATTGAGTATTAAATCTATTTTAATTAAGGCTAAGTTTAAAACAAATGTGAGAATTATGGTTACATTGTGTAAGATATATAAATATTTTGCATGATTAAAAATGTTGAGATTTTAGCATCAGAAGCATAAGCTGAAAGGGACGAGAAGGTGGAGGAGTATAAGTATTTTGATCTTATGTCTTCATTAAAGTTTGTGGAATGGGAGGGACAAATTGTGTCAAAACAGTGTTTAAATATGAGAGCTCAATAAGTATGCTTAAGTGTATAAACATAAATGCTTGAATTTAGAATGCTATAATTGAGAATTTAAGAAGAAAAATACAGCAAGCAAAATCAGGTGAAAAAAGGAATGAGAAAAATTCAGAGAGGAAGTTATGGGTTAAGGATCTGGCATTGTCTCAGCTATGGTGCAGGTCATAACTGTAGTGTGGTTTTGATCCCTGGACTGAGAACTTCCACATGCTGCAGGTGTAGCCCAAATAAATAAATAAATAAATAAGCAAAATTACATTAATTCCACCACCAGTCATCCTAGAGAGTTAATATATACTAAATAAATTCATTATATTTTATTGAACAATATATGTATTATTCAATATATTATGTGCAGTGTCTAAAGAAGATTCTCTAGATTATACAATCTTATATTTTATAATCATATTTTTTATATAATCTTATATTTTTATATTTTATAAGATTATATAATCTAGATTATATAAAATTTTCACTTAGAATAGCTGGAATACACACACTTTTTCCTCTTCCTCCTTCTAAACACAGTAAAAATTCTAGACACTAGAGAGAAAACATAAGCCTCTCTGACGTGTGGAGAGGATGGCAGACCTGCTACAACTGTGGTCACCACGACAGTGAGTATCCTGGGTTTTATTTTTCCTTTCACATACCCTGAACTGGGGTCTGGAGAGCCAGAAACCCAGAATGGCCAATGGGTGAAGACCATAAAAGATCTAAGATAAGCTTGCTTTCTCTAACTGAAAGATCAGGAAAAGGACAGCCAAGAGAGACAGAGACTCTTAGGCAATAAGGGTCTATTTCCATCCAACAGAATAAATGGTTTCCTTAATCCTGACCCCTTTAGCAAAGGCCAAGTGAGGAGTCCACCCTTCAATCTCCTCTGGATTATATGAGCCCCCTTCACCCTGCACCAGGATGGGGTGAGAGAAAGCCTATGTGACTGGGACTTTCATTCCTGCCAGTGAGAGTGGAAAACATGATGTAAGCATGAACTTCCACCCCTACCAGATGTAAGAAGACCACATCCCTCTGTGCTAGGGTGGTGTCGGAGGGGTCTAGTAGGCAGTCAGGACTGCCTTTCACAACCACCAAGCAGAAATAAGACCACCCCATGCAGTGTTGGTTGAGGGTGAGTGGGGAGCCATGGAAGGCGCTCCTAGCCGTCTGTCAGGAGGTATCAGCAGAGGTATTGTGGGGAGCTGGGATTCTTGCCCAACCCAGTGAGCATGAACCCCTTGTGCTCCCTTAGAGTCTGTGTGGGCACTTTGACCTCAACATCTAACTGATGAACCTCTTTTCCTTGCCAATGCAGGATCATTGAAAACTTACTAAAGCAGAGGATTTGTTATTAATTTATTTGCTTTTTTAAGGCCTCACCATGGCATATGGAAGTTCCCAGGCCAGGGGTGGAATCACAGCTGCAGCTGTTGGCCTTCACCACAGCCACAGCAACACAAGACCCAAACTACGTCTGCAACCTACACCACAGCTCACGGCAATGCCAATCCTTAACCCACTGAGTGAGACCAGAAATTGAAACGGCATTCTCATGGATGCTGGTCTCATTTGTTTCCCCTAAGCCACAACGTAAACTCCTAAAACAGATTATTTAAATGATATCCAGAGTTTCATGCTATAGTATTCAAAATGTCATGTTTCAATAAAAAATTATTCATTATACCGACAACCAGGAAAATTTCAACTTATATAAGAAAAAAAATACATCAGCAGACACCACCACTCAGATGTCACTCATGTTAAAATTATTTGGTAAGAATTTTAAAGAAGCCATCATGATAATGATTCAGTGAGCGACTATGGATGTGCCTAAGACAATTTTTTTTAATAGAAAATTCAGCAATAACTAAGGGACATAAGAACCAAATGGATATTTTAGAGCTAAAAAAAAAAAAAAAGAAATTAAAAAAAAAAAACACACACACATCTCGGAGTTCCTGTCGTGGAGCAGTGGTTAACGAATCCAACTAGGAACCATGAGGTTGAGGGTCCAGTCCCTGACCTTGCTCAGTGGATTAAGGATCCCGCATTGCTGTGAGCTGTGGTGTAGGTTGCAGATGCGGCTCGGATCCCGCGTTGCTGTGGCTCTGGCGTAGGCCGGTGGCTACAGCTCCGATTCAACCCCTAGCCTGGGAACCTCCATTAGCCGAGGGAGCGGCCCAAGAAATAGCAAAAAGACTAAAAACAAACAAACAAACAAACAAAACACCTCAATGTTTGGGCTTACTAGCAGAATGGAGAGAACAGAAGAACATATCAGGGACTCAAAGATGAATCAATAGAAATTACCCAATCTAAACAACAGTGAGGAAAATGAAAACAATCCTCTCCCACAAAATAACAATAACAGAGCCTTGGGGATCTGCAGAACTAAAAAAAGCTTGAATATTTATGTCATCAGAGTCCCAGAGGAGAGGAGAAAGAAGGCAGGACTAAAAAAGGAGTCAAAGGAATAATGACTAAAATGTCCTAAATATGAACAAAAAAATGCAAATCTACAGATTGAAAACTCTGTGTGAATGACAAGCAAGATAAACTGGAATAAATCTGCAAAAGACATATCAACACCAAACTTCTGAAAATAGAAAAAGAAAAAAAATCTTGAAAACAGCAAGAGAGAAATAACGCCCACCTTAGCTTGGAAAGAAAAAGTCTCCAGAAGTTCCTTGGTGGCTTAGTGGTTAAGGATTCAGCCTCATCACTGCTGTGGCTCTGGTTTGATCCCCGGCCTGGGAACTTCCACATGCCATGGGTGCAGCAAAAAAAAAAAAAAAAAAGAAAAGAAAAAAAAAGAAAGAAAAAGAAAAAAAATTAGGGGGGGTTCCCATTGTGGCTCAGCAGGTTAAGAACCCATTGTAGGGAAAAGGAGAGGGAGAGGGTGTGGAATGGAATGGGAGTTTGGGGTTTGTCAATGCAAACTGTTACATTTAGAATAGATAAGTAATGATGTCCTGTTGTATAGCACAGAGAACTATAGTCAATCTCTCGTGATAGAACATGATAGAAAATAATATGAGAAAAAGAATATATATATATATAAACTGTGTCACTTTTCTGTACAGTAGAAATTGACAGAACACTGTAAATCAACTATAATAATAATAATAAAAAAAGAACTGGACGTAGACTCCATGAGAATGCTGGTTCCGTCCCTCGCCTCACTCAGTGGGTTAAGGATCTGGCATTGCACAAGCTGCAGTGTAGGTTGTTAATGCAGCTCAGATCTGGCATTGCTGTGGTTGTGGCATAGGCCAGCAGTGGCAGCTCTGATTTGACCCTAGCCTGGGAACTTCCATATACCACAGGTGCAGCCCTAAAAAGACAAAAAAAGATTTCAGAATAAAATGAATGTAAATAAGTGGGTACAGACATACCAAACACATGTAAGTGAAAATAAAGCAGTGGTCATGACGTTAATATAAAAAAAGTTAATTTTTATAATTAATAAATGAATTATAAGTTAACAGAATAAAATCCATGGTAACAGAGAAAAAAAGAGGATGCACTGGGGCTTAAGAGTGCTAGGTGCGTTGAAATTTCAGGTTGAGTGGTCAGGGGTAAGTCTTTTTGAAAGAAATGAAACCTATGATACATAAAAAAGCTGGTAGCAATGATGTGTTTTATTTTTTAATTTATTTATTTTAAAATTTTATTGGAGTATAGTTGACTTACAATGTTGTGTCATTTTTAGGTATACAACAAGGTGATATTTTTTAGAAGGGATTCTGGAAACCTAGAGCACAGGGATGGAATATTTTTTCCATCATCTACTTTTATATGCTGTTTGAAATATTTATCATGTGATTACCATAACTTTTAGAAAATAATGAAGTTATTTACACAATTCTGTGTGAATACTGTTCTAAGACTTAAGCCTGTGGGAAGAAACATTTCTAAACACTCCTCACTTTTCCAATTGTGTTTTTTGCCCAAAGTCTTATCTTGGCATCCCATATTTTCACAGACTCACTAGTTTCATCAATCAATTTAAACATTTAGGTTGGAAGATGAATGGGCAGCCTGGCTATGAGATTATTTTGGAAGGGTGAAAGGGACACAGATGAAAGTTTATTTTAATGGTGTAAGACCTGATATCATTGACTCTGCTTAATTGTCTTTTTGTTTGTTTGTTTGTTTGTTTTTTGTCTTTTGTCTTTTTGTTGTTGTTGTTGCTATTTCTTGGGCCGCTCCCGCGGCATATGGAGGTTCCCAGGCTAGGGGTTGAATCGGAGCTGTAGCCACCGGCCTACACCAGAGCCACAGCAACGCGGGATCCGAGCCACGTCTGCAACCTACACCACAGCTCACGGCAACACCGGATCGTTAACCCACTGAGCAAGGGCAGGGACCGAACCCACAACCTCATGGTTCCTAGTCGGATTCGTTAACCACTGCGCCACGACGGGAACTCCTGCTTAATTGTCTTAAAGGCAAAAACACATATGATAATGATTGCACCATTAATTGTACAACTGTACCTGTTTTTTGGTCTTGTTTTTATTTTTTTATTTAAAAAAAATTTTTTTTGGCCGTGCCTGCAGCATGTGGCGAAGGATTGAACCATTGAATCTGCACCACAGCAGGGACCTGAGCTGCTGGAGTAACACCACCAGATCTTTAACCTAAAGAGACCACAAGAGAACTCCTGTACCTGTTTTTTTAAATAACAAAATTTAACTACAAGAGAACTCCTGTACCTGTTTTTTTAAATAACAAAATTTAAATGCTTCTTTCATTTGATACTAAAGTTAAATGCAGTTTATTCAGTTAAACTGTTAAGTTATTTAGTTAAATAAAGGCAAGAAAGAAATTGTTAATGCAAATGAAATTCAAGTATGTGCTTTGTTGTATATTAACCAAATGCTTTTGGGCAAGTTATAAAAAATGTCTCTAATGTCTTTCTTGTGAGTTAAAATAGAAAGAGAAGTCAGAAGTTCTAGATTTGAATCTTGGTTCTTATCTTTACTGGCTGCTTAAGCCTGAGCAAGAC
Organism: Phacochoerus africanus; assembly: GCF_016906955.1. Classification (NCBI taxonomy): domain Eukaryota; kingdom Metazoa; phylum Chordata; class Mammalia; order Artiodactyla; family Suidae; genus Phacochoerus; species Phacochoerus africanus. The sequence continues at coordinate 187,950,871 of NC_062544.1, forward strand.
TTAAATTTCTGTTTCAGTTTTCTCAAGTGTAAAGTAAGAATTCTGTTACCCACATCAGAGAAATATATGTAAGCATTAAATGAGATAATTCATGTGGAAAATATCATTATGTAAAAATACTATAAACTAGAGGGTATAAATGGCAGGCCTTTGGCCAAATCTAGCCACAAATGTGTTTGAATTGGCTGACATAGTTTTGGCTTCCTCAGTGCTATAAAACAATTTTAATTAGTTGCCAACTTTCAAATATTGGATGATTTCACATAAAATATGGATTTTGAGTTTTTCTGAAAAAATCATATGAGCTAGCTACAATGGCAAAACTATATTCTTCATGGCAAAACCATATTCTTCATGGCAAAACCAAGGAGATGTGAGTAGTGGTTATTTCCCATTAGTGGCACTTGCCATCAGTTATATCCCCCTGACAATGAAGAGTAAATTTCCCTTATGTCTGGTCATCTTCACTTACTTGTTTCTTAACTCCTCTTGCCAGTGCATTTTTGTTTGTGTTACCCACCACTTTGTGCTGAAATGCTTTTCAGATTTCAGCATGGAGACAGTAAGGAGCAAATGACTGACCCACCTTCTTTATTGATTATGAGATTAATTACATAGTCCCCCATGGCTAGTCTGAGACTGACCTCTGTTTGCTCACAGGGCATGTCCAGTTCCCAAAGTCTGCCAGGTATATAGCAATGAGCTCAATAAATATTTATGGAGTGAATGAAAATATAAATGAATGGGAGTTCCCATTGTAGCTCAGCAGGTTGAGGACCCAACATTGTCTCTGTGAGGATGTGGGGTTCGATCCCTGGCCTCACTCAGTGGGTTTGGGATCTGGCATTGCTATAAGCTGTGGCATAGGTCACAGATATGGCTTGGATCCTGTGTTGCCATGGCCACAGCATAGACCATAGCTGCAGATCAGTTTCAACCCCTGGCCTGGGACTTTCCATATACTTCAGGTGTGGCTATAAAAAAAGAAAAAAAAAAAACACTAACAGAGATAAAGAAAATATGAATGGGTGACAGTAATGTATTTACCATCCTAAGGATACATCTGAATAGTTGTGTTTTTTTAATTTGAACATCTAAAAAAATGTTTTTCCTGTATAGGTTTGATTACTCCATCTGAAAGCAGAGAAAAATATTTGCTTATGTGACATTTTTATTCTGTTTGATATTTTTTATTTTTACTGCAGGATGTCCCCAGACAAGGTATGGGCCAAATTGTGAGCTAAAATGTACCTGTAAAAATGGTGGTCTTTGCGATCCTGTGGATGGGAGCTGTACCTGTACCCTTGGATGGACAGGAAATGATTGTGAAAAAGGTAAGTTGATTACTACCTTCTTTCATTTAATAAATATCTGCAGCATACTGCCATTGGTTGATAAAATATAGTAGAAGTCTGTGAAGGGGCTATTTTCCAAGACATTTATGAAAGTTGTTTATAATTATGACTGCATTTCCAATAAAAATAGTGTTATGTTAATATTGATTGATTTTGTTACCTTGTTACCGGAATACCACATGAAAACTCTTAAAATGCTTAAGTAATTGAAGTAGTATTAATGTGAAGGAGCTCCTTTGAGACCTAAATCCCATTCCCCGCCAGCCAGTTCTTGAGGCAGGCAGGGTGGAGTATGCAGGCCCTGGACAGAGCCAGTTCACATTGAGCGGGCCCAGCTGCAATGGGGTAAAGATGAGGACTCTGGGGCAGAGGTCTCCAAACTCTACCTCATTAGGAAAATATTAATCATGTACCACCATAAATATATTTTTATTTAGAAGGGACATTCCTGTGTTTCTCCACTAATATGTGCATTATAGAGGTTTAACTTGATAAGGCATAGATAAAAGATAAATGTTGGTAGTTGTTCTAATGCTTTCTTTTCAAACTGCAGTTGATTATTTTGTACAACACTGGGGAGCATGCACCCTCATTAGAGCACACTGTTGTAGGAAATATTGTTATGTATTGACGGAATAGAAAGAAAGGTCAACGAGGCAGAGCGTGGGTGAGAATTCTGTGCTTGGGGCCTGAACTTGGGGTGCCTTGAGTGAAATATCATCCACAGTGAACTCTTACCGAGATAATTTCAACTATGAGGGCTGTAGCTCTTTAGATCTGCAACCCTGACATACTATCATGATGGATGTGATTACCCACAATCTTTTGCCACTAACTTGACTCTCACAAAACTTGGCAGCATGGCACAGAGGAAAGCACCTTGCAGTGGGAGTGGACAGGCCCAGTATGCCAATCCCCACTCAGTTGATACCATGCTCTGTACCTCAGGGAAATTCATGACTTGTCCCTGAGTTTCTGATCTGAGAGTGAGAATGATGACACTTTGAAATGACAGCACTTCTAAATCTAACATCCAAGACCATTTTTCATGGAATTTGTAAAAACATGGATATCCTCTCTATTTCATGAGAGATAGCGCTTATCAATTTTGTGATATGTGGGACTACTAAGTCAGAGTAATAATCCATTTAGAATATGTGCATTCACATTGCTTTTGTTTTTAATTCTAAATTGTATAATTCTCTAGCATTTGGGGGTGTAGGATATTTTAACTTTTGATTCTATCATTTAAACTTTTTATTATGGAACATTCCAAACAAATACAAGAGTTACTGAGTCATGGGATGAATACAATGGTAATTTTGCAACATATTGACAAATTCTCTTCCATGTGGGGCTGCACCATATTGCATCTTCAGAAGCAATATATAGAATACCTGTTTCCGCATGGGGTTATCAAAATTTTGACGAGAAATGTTATATTAGTGGAGTTTTGATTTTAATTTTTATTATTATGTTTATCATCTTCTCTAGTAGGTAAGGATCTTTTGCATTTCTTTTTCTATATATTGACTATTTACACTGTAAATAGTTGTAATTTTGGTATGCCCACAGGAGGAGCTGAGTTCAGGGTCTTTCTACTCCATCATCCCTACATGGCTTTTTTCTTCAACAGGATAATTGGATTTCTTATATGAGGGCTGACTTCTTAAAGCAGAAGTTGTCAGGTCTTCCTGAGGGTTGGAAATGATATAACATCACCTTGCCCACATTCTCTTGGATACAGTCAGTTATGGATCTAGTCCACATTCCATAGGGGAATTGATGACGCAAGGGTGTGAATCCTAGGGGATATGGTTCATGAAGAGTATCTTTGGATTATAGATTCTGCATGATTCAAAAGGTTTTATTTCCCTTTTTTGTAACAAAATATATCTTTCTTCTATTTGTTTTTAAATTTTTATCATAATTAGGGATGGGTTTCCCATTCTCAGGTTTTAGAGGAATTCAACATGTTTTATTTTAATATTCGTATGATACCATTTTTGACCTTCAGTTCTCTGATCAATTTTAAATATTTTTCCTGTTGTACAGTGTGAGGAATAGATCCATTTTTCCCATATGTGGCTTTTCAATTATCATAATCCAGCTTTTACAGGTCTGTCTTCCCCACTGATGGGAGATGCAGGGTTCATCGAATACTAAGCATTTAAAAGCAATTAAATATAGTTCTGGATGCTCTGTTCTATTCATCTGCCTATTTATGTGAAAATACAATACTATTTGTGTTATGAGATCTTCACTGTATATGTTTGATACTAACAGGGCTAGCCACACTTCATTGCACCTCTTTTTCAGGAGTTTCTTGGTACTGTTTTTGTTTATTTGTCCTTCCAAATGAAATTTATAATCAAATTGTCTAGATGTAAAAAAAATCAAATTTTTCACTGTTTTGTTGTCCTATATGTTTATTCTTTTAAGGAAAATTAATGTATTTATGACATGTTAACATATGAATTCATTCAAAAGTAAACATGGTCTACTTTTCCATTTGTTCAAGTTTTTGTTCCCCAATAAGTAAAATGCTGATTTCAATATTCATATTATGATAGCTATTCATTTTTAAATGTATTCAAATGTTTTTACTGAACTTTTAAATGGCTTTTTTCTTCAAATGTCTCTCAAATTTGTTCATGAAGTTAATAATACGATTTTTTTCCTTAGGCCAATATATGTGATAGAACTTATCAGTAAGTTTTATAATATTGCCAGACCTTACATTCTTGAGATAAATACAACTTAGTTATTATACATTACTTTATAATATGCTGTTGGTTTTTGTGTGATTATTTTTTTATGAATTTGGCATCAATATTTATAAGTAAAATTGAGCTATAGTTTTTTATACTTTTTTTAGGTTTTGAAATTGGGGTTCTACTCAATGAAATGTATTTAAAATGTTTCTTCCTTTTCAATGCTCTGGAATAGTAAAGTAGTAAGTTGATGATCTGAACAGGAAAGGTTTATAGAATTTCCCCATGAAGCCTAAGACTGGTGGGATTTTTTTTTTTTTTGATTGGAGTTATTTTACTATTTCCTCTATAGTTTTTCTACTATAATTAGACTGTCTAGGTTTTCTGTCTCAGATTAGGACAAATTCGGTAAGTTGTCTTCCATAACTTTTCCATTTCATTTATATTTGTATACTTATTTGCATTATTTTTTTACTTATTCTACATTTATTTATGGTCATTATACATTTTTAAAAAACTATATGCTTTCTCTCTTTTATCATGATTATGTTAACTAATGATTTGTCTGCCTTTATTTTTTCATTAATTCTGTTTATTTCTGTCATCAAACTTATTACAAATTCAGTTGTCTTAAGTAGAATTATTACTGGGTGGTTTCTTTTTCAGAATGTTTTCCTGGTTATTATGGTCCAGGCTGCCATTTTAATTGCACGTGTCAGAACAATGGAGTTTGCAATAGGTTTTCTGGAAGCTGCGAGTGCCTCCCAGGTTACTATGGAAGAGACTGTGAACATGGTAAACCAAGAAAATGAGAGTGGGCATATCATGGTGTTTATAAGTTTTAAGCTTTAAAAACGGTTTTTAAATCATAAAAGCCATATATTCACACTATGTCAAATTAGATAATCTTAATATTTTAATGTATATTTTTACAATGTATTTCATAGCTCTAATTTAAATTCTGAATGTTGACAACTATCACAATGAAGTAATTGGACTTCTTTATTCTTTTTGGAATAGTTGTTCAAAAAAAATTCTAAGGTTCTATGATTATCTAGAGTAGACACAGATAGACACACAAGTAGACACAGGCAGACACATCAGTAGATACAGGCAGATGCACTCAAAGGAGTCAGGTGCTGGTCTTTTTGAATAAAATCATTCTCTCCTCTGGCTGCCTTTAGACAAAATATAGACATAGGAACTGCTTGTTTATTTCATGTTAACCTCGGGTTAACTCTAAAAGATCTGCCCTTAAGTCTTACTTGGAATATATTTATATCACTTCTTCATTTGGACTCAATATTTTCAACTAGAATTAGGAAAAGGGAGAATTTTTCAATAATTTGTCCTTGACATCAGAGAGCCCTGATGTACAACACAATTGAGAGATTAAGATGTGATAGCTTCTAGAACTAGTCTCTAGAATTAGCTGTGTATGGCCTCGTTCTGTTGTATAAAATATGTATAAACAAAACTTCTATAAGTTTCAGTTTCATTGTCTAGAGAAGGGGGGTAATAATAACATCTACTTTAAAAGTTTATCGTGAGGATTAAATAAGAAGCTACATGTAAGCATTTATTACTGAGGTGTGTCGCAAAAGCGTGATGAACATTATTTAGAAGTAAAGAATTTTTAAAGCCTCTGTAATGATAGTAACAATATTTAAATTAGTCCCACTTTCTTCAATCTGTCTTTAGGTTTTAGAATACATATTTCATAGGAACAAATCCCACTAAGCCCTTCGAGGTTTAGAACTCTTGCCAACTACTCTGAAGTTTCTTGGAACAGGGAGCATGGAAGCAAACATCTTATAATTTTTGTTTGTTTTATTTTCAAATTTGGAATAAGATATGAAAGAGGGAAAAATATCTATTCAAGGCCCATAGATTTCATCCTACATGTAGTAGGGTATCAAGGAACATTTTGAGCGGACAAGGGACATCACTCTGGCAAAAGACATCTGTAAAGTGAATACATTATTGATTAATAGGAAATAGGAGTCATTGGTAGTGTCCATGTAGAAAGCTATAGTCTAGGATTTCAAACATGTATACTGGGATTAAAATAGAAATGAATGAACAGAAAAATATTTTGGAAGAACAATTAAATGCATTTGGCAATTGATTTGGACATAGAGATATGGAAGATGTAGGAATCAAAGATAATTTTAAAGTTCTAAGCCAGGGAACCTGAAAGAATTATAGTATTATTTAGACAAATGGAAACACTGAGCAAGCCAACCTTTATGAGCTCAGTTTCACATGTAATTAAAATAAGAGAGATAAAGGAGATTTTTTTTATGTATTGTCAACAATGATTGTATAAGAACAAGCAGAAGAGAACTTTTGCTGGCTCTTCCTTTATTATTCATTTTTTAAGAGTTAAAATGATATTTGAAAATGAAGAGTATATATTATATAAAATAATTCATTCTTTATCTCATTTTGGTTTTACTTCCTTTTTCTCTGAATGTGAGTTTTTCCTAATTTTGAATTTGTCCTGAGCAACTCCATTCACACACATGAAGTCTTGGCAAATCCACCTCTAGGGGCCTGGGAATGGGGCCAGGGACCACAGAGAGAGAAAGAGCAAGGAGAGAATAAGAGTGAGAGGGAGAGCAAGAGAGAGAAAGAGAGTGAATAATTGAAGGGTGAGGAAATTGCATCCTCTTTCTAGTCCCACTGGTGAGCACACCCCCACAGAAAACTCAAGGTAGGAAGTGAGAATTCTTTGAGTCAAATTGAGCTTTCACATCCCTTCCTCAGGTGAGCATCTTCCTGGGCAGAGGCCAAGTTTAGCATTCAGTGCATTTGCTTGGACTACCTGTTCTCTAAATCTAAACCAATTACTTCTGAGGATCAGCCACAAAACTATTGATCTTCTCCAACTGTGGAGGAGAAACAGGTTATTTTGGACTTAACTAAAAAACAATTCTATATTATATCCTATGGGTTCTCTAGGGAAATTTTTTGAAGCTTGAATTTCACTGACTTTAAAACAGAACCTACTCTACATGCACCACATTCTCTGTCTTCTAGTCCCTTCCTCCTTCCTTCTTTTCCTCACCCTCTTCTCTTAGGCCCACTTCTGCCATCCATTCCAAGGACTTCAAATATAAAGAGCTGTGTGAATCACCTTCCACAGATACTCTCTTATTTATTTAAAGAGTTTAAAATTCTCACTAAATTTAGCCTAGGTCTAAAGTTTGAAAACATTGCTAGTTTAGGTGTCTAGGTTATTAGAGGGTAAAAGTCCTTGTCAAACTATAGCACATTACAGCAAATAAATTTTATCTACTTGAAGGTATTTTAAATTTTCTGATGGACTTTTCTAGACTAGGTGGAGAGAATGGTGTGATATAGGCACATATCTTAATGACTAAAATATTGTCAGTATGCTTCTCCATGCAGTTTTTCTTTACTTTCCAACTCTTTGCCCTCCTCTACTTCTTTGGTCCTAGAAAACAAATAACCTAGAGCATATCTTTTAATTTTCCCCTTCTTTATTCTTTAAGCCAGAATAGCATTTTGACATTGCTCTTTTCCAGCATGCCTTCCTGGATTTTATGGTTTGAATTGTGCTCATATCTGTGATTGCAAAAATGGAGCGAATTGTGATGCAGAGAGTGGACAGTGCATTTGCCCAGCAGGTGTCCATGGCAGCCAATGTGAAAAAGGTATAGCCAGGGCATTTTTCAGCATGTGAACATGAGAATTCTGTGTGACCATGAGATCTTTCCATCTGAGGGCAAACGTGTAAACCCAAATCTAAAACATGGAATAATCACCTGAGCTTCTGACTTTGGACCTTAAAGTAACATAAATTCACTCTATAGCCAACATAATGAGTCCTGATTTTATTACTGATTGGTCACAATTTGTATTCTGCTCTAGATAAACTATTTAATGTCTAAAAACACCGCTAAAGCAGTTAATCTTCAACAGACCAAGATTCTACTCTAAATGAGAAATATTTCATTAAATGCTTTAAAAAGAATGCCATCTTTTGGGTTTAGTGCTATTGAAACCAATTCAAAGGCTCTATGAAAAATACTTGAGGATGTGAATTAGGTATTTGTCACTGTAAATAATAGCAGCCATATGTGTGGATTAAGATATAGAAGTGAGAATTTGGACCACTCAGTTTGAAATGAGATATTCTGTAGCTCTGGTCCATTCAAAGCGACTCTAAACCACGCAGTACTCAGTAAACAACTACAAGTCCCATTTTAGTCTTTATTAGGTTTGTTCTTGTGCATATGGTTACAACCACCACAGTAATGATAATGATAATATAACGATAGTAGTATTTTGACTTCATGTGATTGAAAATTCTTGCCTTTAAAAAGGAACTCTATATTAGCCCCATACCATGTTCTCATATGTCACTAGAACTTTACATATAGTATGTATTGTTCATCTTTTATTCACTTATTCATTTAATATAATTACTACTTAGCGATTTTTTTTTTTTTTTTTTTTTGGCTATGCCCGAGGCATGTGGAAGTTCCTGGGCCGAGGATCAAACCTGCACCACAGGGTGACAATGCTAGATCCTTAACCACTAAGCCACCAAGGAAGTCATTATTTAATGATTTGATGCAATGTGCTCTCATTATCTGCCTCTTCCTGTGTTAAATTCTGAGACCATATGAAGCTTATCCTCTTCTGGAGAAATAGACAGTAAATAAGTAAGTAACATTTTAAGGAAAAATATTGGAAGTAATATACTTGGCTAGGAGACTCAGTCTCATACCTTAAATTCCTGTCCTCAAAAAGTTTATATACATTCTAATAGGTACAAACCATGTTGAAGTTAATCAGCTTTAAGGCCTGAGTGTGAAACTGTGTATAAAATGAAACTTCTTTCTGAGAATTCCAAAATTTTCCTCTCTTCTTCTAACCAACCAGTCTCACTTTATCATCCCACTTTGCTCTTGTGGCAATAGTAACTTTAATCTCAATTTTGGTGCATCAGTGAAACTCAAGGAGTTAATTTCTCAGGATTTCTCTTCCCTGGGTAGAGTGTTCACCTGGAATGTTTGGAGACAATTGCCGTCAACTTTGTGACTGTGAAAAAGCAAGCCTCTGCCACCCAGTGACTGGAAAGTGCCTGTGCCCCCCTGGGAGAACCGGAGCCAGATGTGATGCTGGTATGAACCAAAGCACCTTAGGATCTCTCCCTGATTCATGGGTTCTTTGGAAATATATAGCATTTTCATCCTGAGTATGATACTCAAAGAACAGCACCCTAAAACTGCTTGTCAACTCTCCTTCATATGATTAATCAGGGTATGTAGTTGCTACATCAGAGGTACCCCAAACCAGCACCACAGCTGACAGAAAACACCTTGTAAGTACCTCAAAATGATTCAGTTAAACATTATGATCACAAAGGTGATTCAGAGAATTAACTAGAATTAAGGCAATTAAGGTACAGTCCAGGTGGAATTCCTAAGGACCAAGTTTTCGGCTATTCTTTGGGAATTGAGATTTATACTTTTTCTTTCTACTCACAGGAAGAATAGCCTTGAATGTAAAGTTCTAATTCTTCAGGGATTATCTTTAAAAAAGGAGAATGTAGAAAGTGTGAATCATTAACTTATCATTGACTCTTCAACTTAATGGAGGCTTATGAGATGAAAAGGTTTTATATTAAATTCACAATACCCCTGAAGGACTGACCCTGCCACAGATATGACCCAAAGGAAAGCACTGAATCTCAGAATTTACTTTCCTCACTTGCCAAAGAACAGGGTTGAGGTTAAGTATTTCTAAGATCATTTTCAGCACTAATCAATGATTATGTAACCTGGGATTTCAATAATGCTGAGAAAGCCACAGTAACCTTCCAGGCTACAGGAGAGTTCTGGCCACCTTGCATCATCTCCCACTCTACCTTGCTGCTGAGAAATAGCAATAAAACTACTTTCTTTGACTGCCAGAAATACTTGGCCTGTATTCATTCACTCCTTATCACCACTAAACACTTTGCATGTATCCATTTAATCTTTACCACAACCCTATGAGATTGATACTATTCTTATTTCTGTTTGACAAATGAGGAAGCTGAGGCACAGATGAGGAAGCAGAGCCAAGATTTGAACCCAAGCAGTCTGCCTTCAGACTTTGGGTCATGGTGCTAATGGACAATGCTGTTTGCGTAAATATCAGTAGGTATTCTAGTATAAGGAAACTCTGGTGGTTCATTAAGAGTTTTGTGTTCCTTCCTACCCTTCCTTCTTCCCTTTTTTTTGTAGATGTATAGAATATGGCCAAAGGCTTGTGAGTATTGTCTCAGAATCCTTCAGCTCTCCCAAATAAGCAGCTTACTGATACTGACTTTTCTGCAAAGCTGCTTAATTTAAATCTCTAATTCTTGTGTTTCACCACACTACAAGCTTCTTGAGAGTCAGATCCAGGGAGTTCCCATTGTCGCAGCAGAAACGACTCCAACTAGTATCCGTGAGGATGTGGGTTCAATCCCTGGCCTCGTTCAGTGGGTTGGGGATTCAGCATTGCTGTGAGCTGTGGTATAAGTCACAGATGCAGCCCAGATCCTGTGCTGTTGTGGCTGTGGCATAGGCCAGAAGCTGCAGCTCCGATCTGACCCCTACCCTGGTAACTTCCATATTCTGCAAGATGCAGCCCTGAAAGGAAAAAAAAAAGTCAGATTCATGTTTACCTATCTCTTACCAAAAATGTCTAGAACAAGGTCTGGCATGTGAGAGCCTTCAGCCAATTTTTGTTGAAGGAATTCTTGCTTCCCTTGTCTGATTTCTTCATGGAGTCATGGTAGACAGAAGTACCTCAAGTTTGTCAAATCTAAAGTAAGTCTGCTGGAATAAACATCCACGTGTCATCTTGGTGAAGCCATAGTACTGACATCACCGATGCAAGGCTCACTAAAGGCAGAGTCCATATAGCATTTGTGGTTTATCTGAATCCTGAAGAAAACCAGCTAATGTTTGCTGAATGCATATTCTATGCCAGGCATTTTCATTTATACCAGGCACCTTTATTATCATCACCATACCCATTTTATAGATGAGGAAGCTGGGAGCTGAGGGACAAAAAGGTTAAGTAACTTGCCCAAGGTTTCACAACTAGCAACTGGGAGGTTAGGGATTTGAAACAAGCAGTCTGGGTCCAGAGCTAGACTCTTTAATAACCTCACTCTACTGCCTCTCAAGAAAAAGAGAGGAATAGGAATTGATTTCATTTGTCTAACTGCATTGTCCATTAGCCACAGGTGCTATTTAATTTGAATTAAATTTCGCCTCCTTAGTCACACATGCTATTTCAGGTGCCCAGTGGCCACATGCTGTTAGTAGCTATTGGTCAGTGTGGAACATTTCATCATTCCAGAAAGTTCTAACGGGAAGTTTTGAGCTTAAAATTTGCCACCAAACCAGGAGAGCTTATGGACAGGGTGGAAATTAAAGCCTCACTCCACGGAATTTCAATAGACTAAATTCCCTATCACATAGACTCAATTTCATTCACAAGTATTTCACCACATGACCGTGGATTCTATGTATTAACTTGTCTACTTTTCATTCTTGGTGGCACCTAACTTAAGGCCTCTCTTATGGTGAGCTTTTGGGGTACCCATGGCCTACACAGACATACTGCAGGCTCTTTTATTTGCATTTTTATTTTCAATTAGGCACAGTTCATCTGTGATATTAACTGTGAACAGCTGTGTCTATGCAAGCACTATAAAGATAAAAGACCTCATTTTAATTTGAACTCTGGTAAAGGACCTATTAAACAGCCATAATATTAATTCATAAAAGAATGTAGCAGCTTTTTATTGGATTACTTCCCCACCCCCTTGGTAAATTAACGTTTGCAGACATTCAAACAGATGTCTTAAATACACATCATTATTAACATGAAAATGTGGTATTTTTATAAATTAAAATCAGATTCTGAACTGCTCAGGAGAGATCCTGACTCATAACTCTTTTTCAAACAAGAAAACTACGTCTTACCACCAAACTAAGTAATCATCCCACACACTGGGCAGAGGTGTGGGTATTAGGTTAAATGTGAAATGATGCAGAATTGTTTTTTCATTTTCATAAAGTTTGATGGTTTAAAGAAAAGATTCATTTCAGAGCAGTATTTGCACCCCCCTCCAAAGCCCTTTTTATCTCTTGTCTCTTGATTTAGGAAGGGATTGAATTACTGTTTGCTCATGTCCAACTTCTGTAAAAAGAATTAATTGCAAAATTGATAATATGTTTCTGTTTATCTCTTACCTAAAATCCAACTAGTTAGGAGTTCACGTCGTGGCGCAGTAGCTAATGAATCCGACTAGGAACCAATGAGGTTGCCGGTTCAATCCCTGGCCTCGCTCAGTGGGTTAACGATCCAGCATTGCCGTGAGCTGTGGTGTAGGTCGCAGACGTGGCTTGGATTTGGCGTTGCTGTGGCTCATATGCCCCAAGGGGTAGCCCTAGAAAAGGCAAAAAAAAAATCTAACTAGTTAAGACAAGAGCTAGACCCCACCTTAACCTATCTTCATAGTCCAAGAAAGGAAAAATAAAATCAAATAAACATCCAACTGCTCATGGACTATTTAGGGTGAATCTCCAACCCAGCAAAAAGAATTTTGAGGCAATAAAGAAACATTTGATGAAGTTTTGCTCACAGACTCAGAATTTGTGCTAGTACCCATACCTTGATATTGATATCTCTAAATTTTCTGCTTTCCAGCTTTGCATTTCCTGATTTGGGCTTTCTCCTACATATGCTTGCTATCTTTTGTCTTTCCACAGAGCAGTGCAGAATGAAGAATGAGCACTAGTTAAGAATTTAGGAATCCAGCTCGGTCATTTACCAGGAATCTAATATTTGAGGAGATCCCATAAGACATACGAGTTTATCTCTTTCTAGAATGAGAGAGCTTATCTCACTGCCTCTCCCACCTCACAGGTGTTGTTGGAACCAATTAGGATAATGTATTAGAAACCCATTTTGGAAAATGCTAATAACAGACAGCACTAGGTGACTGTTATTACTATAACTTTTCTCTCGTCCTTAAACATTGGTAAATTGAGTTACTTCCCAGTCTTGCCTGACTGCCTAGGAAATATGAAACCGTTTTCTGTAACCATGGGCTGGGCTTGGCTTTCTTCCCAACCTCACAATCCTTCAGAAACAGAATCTGTTAATTCTGTGCTAATTCTCTGCTGGATATCAGGCTAAGACCAAATACACAGGCTCGCGTGCGATGTTTGGGGGACCCTTCTTAGTCCGTATTTTATTATTTTGATAATGCTAACACTGTTCATGCCCTTTCTTCATCTCTCTACTGATTGTGATTGCAGTGCAGTTCAACCTAAGGATAATCATATCCCTTCAGTTCCTATGGCAGGATTTTACACAAGCGGTCTAAGGCCTTTTTGAAATATTTTAAGAGATGAAAGAGTTGAAGTCATTTCATTTTTAACAACATAAGCACAAATAATTATGTTTTAACCTAAAGACAGTTTCCATGTATTTTGTATTCTGGAGAGCATTGCCTTTTTCTGACCTCAAGATAACTAATCCATTTTCTCAGTGCCCTTCATAATGCATTGTTATAACTCTATTGAATAATTGAATTCTGAGGAGGCACTTTAAAAATATAACTTGCTGTCCTATCTTCTCTTTTCAGTTTTGTCACTAACTTCCTTGATACTCCCCAGCTTCCTCCTGTTTTCCATTAAAGACCTTACTTTTCTTATATAACATTCTAGTATGGGAAAAAGATACCACATGGTTAACCAGAATTCTTTACAAGCCTATCATTATCTTATTGAATTCCAAGACATAGTAGTAAAAAGACTGTAAGTTAGAAAAGGGTATTTGAGACTATTTTATTTTTATTTTCTCCCTCACAGAATGCAGGTCAGGCCAGTACGGACCTAACTGTTCCCTGAAGTGTCAGTGTGTCCACACAGCCCACTGTAACCCTCTCAATGGGAGCTGCTCTTGCCCGGCGAGGAGAATAGGTCCAACCTGTGAGGAAAACAGTTTGGACAATCCTCAGTAACCAAAGACAAATAGCTTTTCAGTGGATGAATAGACTTTGCTGAGGTTCACCCATGGACCATCATCTTAACTTTGGCAGAGAAATGTACTTAACTCAACCATCTTCAGCCCAACCTCTCCTGTTGTGAGGTGAAAACAGGACGTCTCAACTTTATGGCCTCTAAGCATAAGTTCCATCCTCCAGCCTACCCTTCCCAACTTCCTTTTGCTGAAGAACATGCCCAAGAAAAAGAGAATGTTTTTTCAAGATCCCAATCGTAGTAACATTTTGGACTAATAAATGAAACTTTTTTTTTATATGCACAGGCGGTATTTAAATTTGGAAAGTAAGAACTGCTTTTCAGTTCAGGTTGGACTGCACTGAAATATTCACACCTATTCACTGAAGACCTCAGTGGCCATTAAGTAGCTGGATCCTCTTTAGAAATGTCTAGAATTTCATCTCTTTATTCTCGGTATCCTGCTTCACAGCTAAGTCAGCTTCAGATTGTTAATGTATTGTATTTCAAACATGACTTTTGGTGTGGGAGACTACTAAGACTTTAGCCACATAAAGATTGGGGTAAAAGTATGATGTGCACACTTACAATGAATCATCAGAATGTTTAGTGGTGTTCTCCCTATCATTGGTCAGCAGACAGGAAGAAAAAGTGATCAAGGCAAATGCTTAACCTGTTCTAGGGGAAATCTGTGTCACAGATTTAGCCAGAAAGTAGGACCTCACTGGAATGAGGCTTTTAATTCACATTGTAATTAGTTTGAGAATTCACACTGTAATCAGTTTGTAATTACTTGGAGACCCAAAGTACTCAATGTTTAGGTCAGCTCTACAGCATTTGTAAGCATAAGCCCTGTGGTAAGCCCAAGAAAGATACAATGATAAATATGACTGTGCTTTTGCTCCCAACTGGTTTATAAGTACTTAAAATTTCAGATGACTGGTTAATTCACAGTAAAGAATAATAATTATTTTCTTCATTGGAAATGTTGTTCCTCATGACATCCATGCTTTCCTGGGATAAAGATAGAGGATACGGAAATTATATGACTAGATATTTTACCTAATATGTTATGTCTATAGTAGCTTTTAAATCAAAATGTATCTAAGATACAATTGACTGAAGAATTTATGAAAATGCTTGGTGTTATCAATTTAGTGTAGTCTCTGATCTTTACCTAACATTTATCTTCCTATATCTCAGCACATTTAACAGAAATATAGCATACCTATAATAGGCAATCGTGTCAAGTTTAATGTTATTAAATAATATGAAGAGGGTTAAGGATATGGCATTGCTGTAAGCTATGTGAACTACGGTATAGGTCACAGATGCAGCTCAGAACTGGTGTTGCTTCTGTGGCTGCAGTGTAGGCTGGCAGCTATAGCTCCGTTCCAACCCCTAGCCTGGGAACTTCCACATGCCACGGGTGCAGCCCTAAAAAAAAAAAAAGAGACAAAAAATAAAAAAAATAAAAATTAAAGAGCAACTTATATTTTTATTCTCTATATTATTCGAAATAAAAATTTTGTATTTAAAGTTCATTTTAATTATTTTATCAATTGAAAACTATGAATTTATTTACTCTGAATTTATTCTTCTTCCTTACCTTTTATTTTTCAAGCTTCTCTCAACTATCTTCATCTGACCTGTAAAGAGAATAAGATATAGAAAAACAACATTCTTTCTCGGGCTCCCATCCACCACTGAACTCCCTTCATTTCAAGACAAAAAAACAGTGACCGCAAACAGGGACAAAAAGCAAGGGCACCAGGTTTCTCTTCCTTATTAGAGATGTTACCCTAGTAAGACAGAAAAGAATTTGGCAGTGGAAAAAAAGTAAGAGATTTCTTTAGGTTGATTTTTTTTTCTAATGTATTGTTTAACTCTTTATAAATGAGACGCTGTATGTAAGACATTAAGCACAGTTCTTGGCAAATAGCAGATGGTCCATACATTACCTCCTTTTATTCTCTTTTCCACCCCAGGCTCTAAAACAAATTAAGAGAGTTGGGAAGCAGATTCATAGTATGAACCTGTATTTTCATGACTTTGTTACCCATTAGACAAATTGAGTTTCACTTTCATTGTTATGCCAGTCAACAGGAACTAATACAAGTTACTATAGCCCCTGTTCTTTACAAAATTTTTATAGCTTTCACTTTCATATCTCAAAAGAAAATAGAAAAATATTTAAAATCCAGAAGGTTTCCATTTTACTTTTGGTCACCTTGAAAAATCTTAAGTGGGACCCTGCAAAAGTTAATAGTCATGTGGTAAGTCATCCTTTCTAAAAATATTCCAGTTCTTCTCTTTGAGGACACTAGCAGATGTCTAAAAATCATTGTAGGCAATTACATTTCATTTATGGACCAGCATATAATAAATATTAATCTTAAATAATTTAACAGATGGAAAATTATAAAATTGAAATTTCTTGCAAAATCACATAACAGAATTTTTAAATTCATTTTTAATGAATGTTAAAAATGCTTTAAGAAAATAGTAAACGATGACCCACATTCCCGAACGAATAAATACAGCATACTTTTTATCTCTATGAGGGATTACCTGAACTTTCTATATGCCAACAGCTAATCAGGTACAGTGAAGTGTAATTTGGCTACCAAGAAATAATCTACACAAAATTTTTAAAACTTCGACTATTATTTAAAGTGAAGTGTGATTTAATAGGCATGTCCTTTGGAAACTCAAGTCTAATGTCAGATTAAAATCATTGTCTTTGGGTGGAAATATTTTATACTGCTCCTTCTACTTTCCTGCCCTATATAATCTGCCCTTCGAATGTAGAAATGCTGACCCCCAAAGAAATTTACCCACCCCTAATACCCTTTTACAAAGGTGTCTGTGCTGTGACATTTCAGTTTCTTTCATTCGAAACACAAGATCAGAGTGGGGATTATGCTTTTCTGCAATACTATAGCTCAAGTTTAAAGAAAACTGAGCAGATGTATGGAAGTGTGCTAGCTAATTTGGAGTTCCAATCTAAAGGGCCTGGGATATACCATTTCAGTTTAACACCTAACTTTCCCCTTATTCTTTCTAACTTTTACTTTCATTTATTGAGTTTTCCAGATGAGACAGCTATTTGACACAGGTTAAATTATTTTTAGAGAACTTGGAAATCATTCCAAGAGTTAGTGGCAAGAATGGCATTTCCTTTGTTAGAAATAGCAAAGAGGGTTTGGCTTCTCCTGGGCCTCTTTCACCTTGGTTTCTCCAGGACCTGGTAATACAGATGTAGCAAGAATTTAAAAAAGCATTTTGATGAAGTGAACAAATAATAGCAACTGTCTACACTCTAGGAGTTATGTGTGCAATTCAGTTGAAATAACTTTTCATGGTTCTATAAGAAAAAAAAAATCAAAGTAGCTGAGCTTTTAAAATAGATTTCAAAGCGATTCCAAAATTTTGACTCTTTTTTTGCTTATCATGCAGAAACTATGTTCTACTTTTTCTGCTTATATTTTAGTTTTTCTAAATCAAAAAAACACAAAAACCAATCATTAAGGTCTGGGAAATACATTTAAAAGCAGCAGATATCTCTTTTCTATACTCTTTCAAATACTGACATGCTCTTTCATCTCTAAATCTTTTCTCAGGATTAAGTGGAACACCATTTAACCATCCCTCATTTTAATGTTTATGTGCAAATGGCTCATTTTGAACAAATTAATGCACATGATGAACATTAACATTTTAGTAATATTCCTCCACTGGATATCTTGAAAATACATAGAAAATTTCATAATAATACCTCTACTTCAAAATAATCTAAGAATATCTATGAAATATAGTTTTGTTGCTGAGACTCCATGAGAAAAGTTCAACAGTAGTCCATCAAACAAAAATATTCAAGTGAAGAATTGGATATTAAGTGCTTAAGTGTTGATAATACTGGTCTTTTGAAATGTAGAGTTTTGGTTGGTGAATAAAATTCCATATGTAAGATCTGGATGAATTTGGTAGCTAGTTTTTAACATGTATTTGATGAATAATGGAACCTGTAACTGATTAGATATATAAATAGTCCATTGGTAATATTTCAAATCATTTTATTGATTGAAAAATGGCCTTTGTTAATGTCGCTTTTTAACCATTACTTAAGAATCAATTTTCTATATTTTACCTCTCTCCTGAATTTATTAATTCATTTACAAATATTTATTTTCTACAACACTAGATACTATTGGAGGCATGAAAAAAAAACAGTGGTGAGCAAGATGGATGTATCCCCTGCCCTCATAAACCTACAGTCTAGTATATGATATTAGCCAAGGAGAACAATGTTTTTAAAACACTTTTAGCTTTGCAGTGAATTATATAATTCATCAATCCTTTTCTAGGTCATCAATCCTTTTATAGTTCTTTAATCCTTTCCTAAGTCTATTTCTCACAAATTTGTTAATTCTCCTATATTAATACATACTTTGATAAATCAAATGTATTCTACCTAACCTTAAAAAATCCACATACCAGGTGTTATTCTTAATGCCACTACAGGAAATGAAATATTTTTTTAAAAAACTCATGAAATAGCATTTTACATTTATAAAAAACTCTATTATTTTTGGAATGTAAAAGGGAAGTCCACTTCAAATCTGTTATTGTAGCTCTAATGGCATAGAGATTTAGGTAGGAAAGTAGAGAAAAAAAGATTTCTCTTATTCTGAAAACTGTCATGTTCCTTCAGCATCCACTACTGTTATCAGTGTTTCCTGGTGAAAGAGGAGTTTTTAGACTTTTTTTAAGAATCTGATTTCATAACAAGGCAAGTAATTCCCTCAAGCATTAAGAAAAAAAAAAACTTACTATTTTAATGGTGTTTTAAAACAAGATTAGATTATCTTTTATTGAAAAATTGTAGTAAAATACACACAACATAAAATTTACCATCTTAACCAATTTACATGTCTAATTCAGTGGTATTAAGACCATTCACATTGCTGTGCTACAGTTACCAAGGAGTATTTCTTTTAATGTAGGAAGAACTTCCTGACGCCAGTTGAGTAACATGTAGAGTCCTCAGTGCACATTGTTGGCCTATTGAATAACTTAACTCATATACTGCCTGCATTTGTGAAATTTTTCATATTCTCTAAATACTTTGTTTGAAAATATACTTTAAGTTTCTTCCTATTTGCTAGGCATTTCTGAAACAGACATTTCTCATCCTTAAGGAATTACAATTTCTTACAGATCGTGCAACCTGAAAAACAGTCATCCCTAACTACACATATCACAGTTGCAGCTTACCTCCTTCCTATGTTTCTAAACACAATCAGAAAATGTCTAACAATCGGCGAGCTATGATATATTAATCGAACTTATAGTGCTGTTTATCATGGCCCTCATGAATTTCCCAAATTTGTACCCTTTTCCTCAGTACCTGCTCCCTGAATTCCACTCTAGCCTTGAGGCAGTCCCAGTATCAAGGTGATGCATGTCCCAAGGCCTTGAGACATCAAGCAATGAGTATGCTATGGAATTACAAATTAATAATATTTAAGAAGGAGAAAAAGGGGAATGGGAGGAAAGTTGCATGGGTCTTATAGTCAAAACAATACCAACAAGAAAATTCTGGGTTAAATATGGGTAAATGGTATACGTCACTGCAATACCTGTGTGGAGTGCGAATATGGATTGTGAATTTCAAACAGAAAGGCACATACTCAAAGAGTTCCACATTGGTCCACTAGACAGTTTCTTTTTTGAAGAGCATTTTGAAAAACTTGTGTACCAAAACACACCTTTTTTGAAAAGTGTGAATGTATGTATACTTGCGTGAGTCCTTGGAAACAAGCTGGGTCTGAATACCTTGAACACACATTTTTTATGGTGCTTCTAGTAATTGCCTGAGAGAATTCTAAGCAAGGCCTATATTACTTTATAGTTTCCCACAGATCTGCTATGAGCCACTAAGTATTTCTCAAAATGGAGCTTTGAAATACAAAATAAAATGTTAATGAAACTCTTTAAAGAGATCTGCTTTTTTTGTTTATCTAATTAATATGAAAAGTTGAGTAAATACTTTTTTAAACATTAAGGACAATTATGAAGATGTAAAATAAATTGTACTCTTTTTAAATGGAACATTATGAAAATTATAAAGCAATGTGTGTTAGAAAATAAAAAAACTAAAGTTTTTCTAACATCTGGGCTTTTTTATAGTAGTTTTACGTACCATACTTTGAACAACCCGTGGGGATTATTTAAATGCCTTAAAAATTCCAAAGCAAGAATGTTTAATAGCACACTGGAATGAACATAATTTCTTTCTGAGAATCGCTAAATGGTTACATAAGTTGTTGTCATTTCATGATTGAAGTGTGTGGATTCTAGTGATTCTAAAGTCATTATCTTTTATTCACTAATGATCATATCATTTATTAAATGTTTAACATAGATTATCTCCAGTTTTACACACACATACATACATACACAGACCTATATATGTTGAAGGTGGTGAAATGTGCAGAATTTCCTTTTGGATTATATATTTTAGACATTTTCTGATAAACTCCATTAAAAATTCCAAATTATTACAAATAAATGTGTAGACTGTAGTATTCAGAAAAATCATCCTCCTTACTTGTAAACACCTCCAGTTCTACATGACTTTTATGCATAAGTTTAAAAATTAGTAAATTGCAATCCCATTTGAATCACAATTCATACTGGATCAGGCTAATATACACCCTCCATTCATAATTTGAGATATTACAACCCATCTCTGTTATGTGTTAGAGAAACACAACAAGGAAGCAACAATTATGGAATAGATAATTTTGTGTACTTGGAATCATAAAAGTGCAGAAACAGGAAAGACTGTAAAAAGATCCTCTGCTCTTTTTTATAGGCAAGTAAACTGAGAATCGTAGAACAAAAACTTTTTCATCTCTCATCTCCCATCCTTTCTTTCACCTTTTGCCTTTCGAGTCTTCCTTTTCCAAGACATATGAACAATTCTTCTGGGTCAGGAGGAGCAGTGAACTTTGCTCTACAGAAACCCCTTTGAATTCTAGCTTTAGTGTCATAGATCTTCCGAACTTGCTGTGTCATCATTTATTAGACATTGATGCTCTATCTGGGAGCAGTAGTTTTACACAGTATGTAAGGAATTGAAGCCAAGGAGAGGTCTTGTTCTTGTAATGATTTCACTGCCTTCCAAGAAAAATAATCTAAATTTTAAATATTTTTATATCTTCTTTGGCATATATTCAAACCTTATATTTTACATGTTTAAAAGACAGTTTAGCTTACATGTTTTAACAATATCTTAATTTGCCATAGCTATCAATTTCTGTAATGAAGGATAAGCACAATTCCTCATTTCAAACCATACGTGCATGAATTCTCTATTTAAGTTTATTATACAAGTGCCAAAGAACCCCCTGAGAAACATCATTAGAAATACCTCCTCCTGTAGCTCCTCTTGTAGCTCCTCCTCCATTAGTTTGAGAGCACTTGAAATGGAAACCTCAGCGATAACAATGAATCTATTCCACAGAAATTGAACCAAGTGTACCGCCTTATGTTTTACTTACTGGACAAAGACATATTCAAGGAAATTTAGCATAATTAAATAAAAATGAATGATCTGCATATGTGTATACTTCTAAACCAGTGATTCTCAGACTCGATCAGAAAGCATGTGAATATCATGGCGCTCAAGGCGGAATAAGAATTACTAGCATATTTGCTCATACTGCATGAGCTGGAATCAGTGCTTCTTAGAGAAACTGTAATTCTAGTATAGGCACATGGTACAAAAATATCATAGACATGATATTTACTAGGCATATATCAACTAGGCATAGTCACCTTTCTAAAAAATTCTTTCAAAATATAATTTATGATACTTGGACATTCACCTTGTCAGCAATTATCGGGCATCAGTTGTTTTATTGGTCAAAATGTTAAACAAAATCTAATCAGATATGAACTTGAAGAATGATTGGCCATATTCAATTAAGTGGAACTAAGTGGAACGGTTACCCAAGTTTTCAGCCCACCATTGTATAGTTTGAGAACTTTGGCTCCAAAGTCTATATTATGCCTTGTTGATCAATAATGTAAATAATAGTTAAATGTGGACTGTATTTCAAACTATAAGTATGTGATTTTTAAAAATAGAAACATAACATTTTACTTAATAATGTACTTTTAAAAAATAAACCTGTGTATTGTAAAAATGGTGCTTATTTTAAGTAAATGTTTTTATGATATATTTTCTCTGTAATGTGTTAAGAGGCACAAGGATAACTGAAATATTAATTTTGGAATGAATTATTTAAACTTGAGAAATCAATTGCTAGCAATAAAGGAAAGGTTAAATAAGTCTGACATTTACTAGATCCCCCATCAGCCGATTTGACAATGTCAGTTTACTGACTGACATGGTGATTTCCCCGCTCTGATTATTTGAAAATGTTTGTTGTGACAAATTAATCTTTTGGGGAGGTTTTCCTTTCTCCTGAATCCCCTTGGTCCATTCTGACATTTATGATTTTTTTTTTCTCTTGGATGTCATATCCTGATTTTTTTCCTTCCTCTTTGTAAACAATAAGAATATTTTATCTTTTCTAACTCACAGAGTTGGTGCCAAATTATTTGTTCATGAGGGAATATTCTTAAACACTAATGTATTAGTTGTATGTTATTTTTACCCTTTTCATTAGTGTTTAATCAAGCAAAATGCAGTGAATCAACTGGCTCAGTGTATAGATAAAGTGGTTTTTGCAGATGTTTCTTCTCAAACCGATTATGTGTGTTTATCTTTGGGTAATAATAATAATTATATAATTGGCTAATTACATTTATCAAGTTCTGAATATACACCAGACACCATCATAAGCATTTTCAAACATTTTACCTAATCTTCACAATAATTATTTGGTAGATAAGAGTTTGCATCTGATTTTTCTTTTTAACAGTTGAGAAAGTTGAGATCCAAATGTAATTACTTTCTGAGGCCATATGACTCCTAAATGGACAGAGCTCAGTTTGCTTGATTCTGGAGGCCCAGCTCTTGACTGACTATGCATGCAATTCTAAAACACTACCATATAGAATAAAAATCTATAGCTGAAAATTTGGAAAAGTAAGAAAATTTTGGTAAATCTAAATGAGTGGGTTCATACTCCAGATTTTGATCAAGACACGTGGATTTAGTCACATTTTCAACCACTAACCTTATTTGGCACATAAGAAAAATGCGTGTGTGTGCTTTTATTTGACATGTATACAAGCAATGATTAAACAAATAGTAGCTCTAAGTGACCTTAACTTTAGACAAAGAATATTCATACTGTTTCCATCTGCACCTTGTTCTCTTCCAATTCCCAACCAGATTCTTAAAAATCAGAATGGGAAAAAAAAAATCCTGGGGTAATCTAACTAAGGTATTGCCTTCTTTGGTTTTTAGCTGACAACAGTATTTCCAAATATTTCTTTCCCCTACTTATCTGTCCTCTTAACTTCAGATCTTACAGACATTCTTTGCTGGGAAAAGGAATCAGGTTTTCTTTTCAAATTTTTGGGAATGTAATACTCCATTTCTCAGGATTCATAAGGATACAGCTTATCATTCCCATTTTAAAACTTTTGGTGATGGCTCTTTGACTGCACCAAGAAAGCCATCATCTCTACCATCCCCTTCCAACTTATATTTCTACATCCTTGCTCTGCTCTTGAACTCATCACACCTTCATGCCATTCTCTCTCCTTGAAAAACTCTTTATTCTCTGCATGGTGAGGCTATTCATCCTTAAAAGCTCATTCAAAGAGTGTGACCTAGTCCTCCGTCCACCCCCACAGCTAAAAGTATAAAGTTTTCTTTTCAGGCTTCTATAGCACAGAAGCTGACACATAATGGGAGGGAAACAATGATTTATAGAATTGTCAACTGCATTAAAAATGAATTAGAGACTGATCTACCTGTCAGGAGGCCTCTTCTCTCTTACAAAATTTAGAGCTCTTTGTTTAAATTTCAAACACTCATTCCCCTTGTGGCTATAATTGGCTTGGACTAGCAATAGCCAAACGAACATATGTGGACAGTAGATGCCAAATAATGCAATTTTATTGAAATATTCATGTGGCTTTTATGTTGGCGGGAGAGTATACTGCTAGCCCACCATATATATTTAGTTCGAAAAATGCAGCATAAGGAAAAAACCAGATCCCATCTGCCAGGCAAAATAGCTATAAAGTGAAGAAATCGGGTTTTTAATGAATCCATCGAGAATAACTTGAGTTATTTTTTAATGTAAGAGCAAATAAACTCTCGAGCAGAGCTGCATAGTCATGTAGTATTCTTTTAATTTATAGCTAGGCCAAATCCAAATCCTGGTTTTAGCTGAATTAGAATGTTCCCAGAAGACAGAATGATTAGACAATACAAGTGGGTTTTTGCTTGGCCTTCTAAAATCTGGCTCATTGTCTAAGGGGACTAGAATTCCATCCTCAGCTCAAGACAAGTAAACATTTCTCCATGTATTCATGAAACTCACTGCACAATTTGGCTGGCTTTCTCCGTTTTCTTTAGAACATGTCCACAAAAACAAGAGTGTTGCTCTTTCATATTCCATTCTGAAGGAGTGTGAAATAAGATCAAACACCTGTTCTTTCTTCTTTCTTGGCCAATGTTGTCTGTCTCCATTTTCAGACTTCAATTTTGATGAATGCTTTTCCCCATTATGTGCCAATAGGATCATTTGAAATATAACTCATTCACGGGATTTTAATAGTTAGCAAAGAAAAATTCTATATGTTAATAAAAATAAATTTCAATATATACCCTATAAAGGCAAAGACATTACAGAAAATCAGAGGTAACTGGGGGTTGTCACTGTTGAGATGTGTTACTTTCCTTAATACTTTATGGCATGAAAAACTCTGCGTGAACTTGACACAAAGGGCATTCTGAACTGGGGTGCTGGGAGTCTGGAAAAGTTGATCAGAGAATGCCTTTGTCCATTTTTGAGTAAGATGCTGTGGAAATTGATAGTATAAAGAAAAGGATGGGTAGAATGGGTCAGGTCTAAATGTGTGGTCAGATAAGTGACAGAAATCTGGGCCCATCTTTTACTTTCTGATTTGTCTTAAGCCCCTGCAAATCCCAAGCCAAGGGAACCCTATCATTGTGGTACAAAACACATTGTGATAAATTAGACAAGCCACTATATTCTGTCACCTCTGTTCTTTAAATCAGAGGCTTTATCAAGAGGAATTTACTGCTCTTTTAGCATTCTTCTCAACAGCGATCTGCCCCTGTGACTCCTAGCACAAGTCAGCATTTTCTGTCAATATGGGAGGGAAGTGGGAGTGGGGTGGGGGAAAGAAAAGAGAGGAAAAGAAAAGCCAAGACTTTTGACCTCTAGAGTGTTGGGCAAATATGTTAGCAATGTTTAAAATAATAGAATCCAACGGTTGAAAAGACCTTAAAAACAGCATAGTCTTAGTTCTCACTCAGTGAAGCAATCTTTTATAACCATTGGTCTAATATCCATCAACCTCTTCTTGAATGCCTTCAGTAATTATTGACACTCAGTCTGTTCCCTTGTTATTAGAAATGTCCTTCTTAAATTAAGACAGGTGCTAAGCTCTGCAGAACTTCTATTCTTTGGAAAATAAGTTTTGTTACTCCTGTGCCTGACAGTCTTTCAAATTATTGTAGCCAGCTTTCATGTTCTGATACTCTTTTATTTTCTCCAGGTGAGAAAGCATTGGTGCTTTATCTGCTTCTGATCTTATTTGCTAACCTCTTCTGAAAGTGTCCCAGATTAACAGTGAGTCCTTTCCTAACTGCCAAAGCGTAGCTGTTGTTTAAAATAGATTGTTAGATAAAACTTTGTTTTATCCTGTATATTTAAGTAGTAATGTTTCTTGTGTCAAACCACCCATAATCTAATCCCTAAGATAACCACTGCTTACATTTCCATGTGCTTCTTTTCATTTTTATAAACTTTATGTAATTTTATTTATTTTTATTTTGTTTTAGTGTTTTTGCTTTTTAGGGCCACACCTGCGTCATACGGAAGTTCCCAGGTTAGAGATCCAATCTGAGCTGCAGCTGCCAGGCCTATGCCACAGCCACAGCAATGCAGGATCTGAAGTGCACCTGCAACTTACACCACAGCTCATGGCAATGCCAGATCCTTAACCCACTGAGAAAGGCCAGGAATTGAGCCCATATCCTCATGAATACTAGTTGGGTTCATAACCAGCTGAGCCACAACACGAACTGCCTATATCATTTTAATAGAATAGATTATATATATAATTTTGAGCTCTGCATTGTTTCTAATATTGTGTTTGAGCAACTTCCTATTTCCTCAACATTCTGGAAGAAGATGTCTGCAGTAATTCATCCTAAATCTGGTATTCTCAATTCTATCTTGATAATATCTTCTTCTTGACCCCTTCACCCTAAGTATCTGCAGAAATTCTTTTTGAAGCACTCAGTCAACATCAGGACTATGGCTATAAAGACTTAAAGCATTTGCCAGGTAATCACCGATAACAAAAAAAACACTTAAGGTACAATAGAAAGCCAGTGTTTTTTAGTAAGAAAGTTGATTGAAACTGAGAACACTTCTCTCTTCTTTGTTGACCAAGTCTTCCTTATTGAAAAGACTCTTCTGAAGCAGATAAAGAAATTTACACTCTCTATTCATAAGGTGTTTAATCTTTGTATTTTCATGATGACACACTGAGGGCCATTAGCCAAGGAGACTCTCTCCTGATGACAGAGGTGGATCCCCAGTGAAAGGAAACAAGTGAAGGTAAAGCAGTACAAAGCTTTGTAACCATAGTTACTTTAAGTCTAAGATTTAAGCATATTGTTTCCATAAAGATGCATTAACATTCCTTGATGTCCAGTCTTAGAAACCTTGTTATCATGGTGAGCCTGTTTACTTATGAATCTCTTAAGGGTTGGCTAGGCTTAATTCACACTTAAACATTAACCTTGAATCTATATCCTGGGAGGCCTGGAGAGGGGGGATAGAACTCTTTGAAGATGGGATGGAGCAATCACAAAGAAGTGCTCAAATTCTGAGAGAATTTATTTTATGAGCTCTTCAAGAACTTGCTTCTACCAAACCAGAAAATTCTAGAAGTGAACCCCTATATCATCCTACATGCACCTGAATGAAATAAAGGGTAAAATGGTGGCACTTTGGAAAGTCATCCTTAAAAAAAATTGTTATATACTTTGCAGCTAATCATTCATTTAATTGTAGCAGATGTTTTCTGGTAAATGGTAAAAAAAATATTCACAGTAAACCACTAGAATGATTCATTTATTCATAACAAAGAAGTAGAATGTTCTTTAATGACTAGGCTGTCACCACATTTGGGGAAATTGCTTCCTTGGGTATTTTTTTCCTCCCTTTGCAGCAAACATCCTGAAAACCACACAGTTCTATCATTTGCGTGAGAAGTCGGCTATTGTAAACCACTACATTGATTGTAGAAGTATTGTAGTGTTGCTATTTCCATGGGGTTTTTGAAGAGAGGGTACTGATATGGTATGAATTGTCCTTATTAATTTATAATAAACTTCCAGGGTTAGGAGTTTTCAACTGTCTTTCAAAAGTATTATAAACTCTAGTTTTAGCCTTATTTGAGATCTTTTCTGAAGTTTCTTTCCGTCTTGTGAAGCAAGGAGAAATTTAACCCTTATTCAAAGCAGGACTATATCAGTTAATAGGACTATATCAGTTAATTAACTTCCCAACATGACTTCCTATGCCTACCTGACTCCTGTGCATCCTACAGAACTTAGTTTAAACACACTTTTCTTAAAGAAACCATCTATTTCAAAGCACTAAATTAACCAACCCACTACCTCACTACCCGATCACATTTTATACCCCCATAGTACCCTAAATTTCTTATAACCCTTGCTTAGTGCCTGTCTTCTCCACTAAATTGAAAACCATGTCAAAACAGATACCTTATCTATACTTCCTCAGCTATTTCCTTGGAGCAAAACATAGTGCCTTGAACATGGCTGGCCCTCCATAAATGTTTGTTGGATGAATAAATTGAGGCATTAAATATACTCAGAGTTTTTGAAGCATGAGTTTTCCATAATACCATGTTGCTTGTTTTATATAAAAAGGACAACATCATACTTTGGAAGACAAACTCTAGTACATCTGAACTGAGGCATGCCCATGGTTAGTGACACAGTTTGCTATCTTGTGGAGACTCAGGGTTTTCTCCTTCTTACTCTATTCTCTGTTCTACCTCAAAAGGAGAGTAAACATGAAGAAAGGGAAGTATTGGGTCATAAAGATGTGAAACCCTCCATGTGATGATAAAAGAGGTTTAAAAATGTTATTGTGTTCTGATATCCTTTTTGTAGAGTCCCTTTATTTTCAGAGTAAGTATTGAAATAGTTATTCCAGGTAATGATAATCCAGAATGAGGAGAGGAGGCAAATCTCCCATGCCAAAGAATTTCAAAAAAATTAGGTAGTTACTCTAACTGTCCATAATTTAAGCATGAGCTGTGCATAGTGATTTTTTTCTCAAAGAATATAGTGTGAAAGGCGGGGGCAGAGTGAGGAGTCACTTTATAGTGGAGAAATCTGACAAACACTCCCTCAGGTAGGTGATCTAGGTGAACATCCACAGTGATAAGTCATTGGTAGTCTGTACTCTTGATCTGATGTGATGAAAATGATACCTTACTTCTATGATGTTCTCCCTAAAACTCATCATCACAGCTCATTATGAGGAAAACATAAGTCAAACCCCACAGCATATGTGACCAGTACTCTTCAAATGATCAAGGTCATCAAAAACAAGGAAAGTCAGAAATTGTGACAGCCAAGAGGAGCATAAAGAAAAATGGCAACAAATGTAACATGATATCCTGGATGGGATAGGACCCTTGATAAAAACTTAGAAATCGGAGTTAAGTGCATGCTTTAGTTAATAATAATAATAATGCATCAATATTACTTCATTAGTTAGGATACAACAATATATCCTCCTAATGTAAGATGTCAATAGAGGAAAACATGGAGGAATTCTCTGTAGTTATATTTATAATTTTTCCTTACATCTAAAATTGTTCTAAATTAGAAAGCTTATTTTTTTACATGACTCTTCAACCTTTGAAATTTTACTAGATTAAAATTCTAGTAAGTTGGATTCTATTTGCTTTAGTTTTTCTAAAAGAATAGGGACTGTATTAGTTTTCAAGGGCTGCTGTAACACAAACTGTGTGGCTTAAACAACAAAGCTGTCTCATAGTTCTTATAGATAGAAATCTGAAATCAAGGAGTTCCCACAGTAGTGCGGTGGGTTAAGAATCCAACTACAAGGGCTCAGGTCATTACAGAGGCCTGGATTTAATCCCTGGCCTGGGGCAGTGGGTTAAATGAGCTGACATTGACACAGCTGAGGAGTAGGCCTGTGGCTGCAACTCAAATTAAATTGCCAGCCTAGGAACTTCCATATGCTGCAGGTGTGGCCATAAAATTAAAAAAAAAAAGAAAAGATAAAGATGGCAGCAGGGGTAGGTCTTTTTGAGGCTAAGGAGAAAAATCTGTTTGATACCCCTTGCCTCCCTTCTGAGGGTTTTCTGGCAATCTTTATCATTCCTTAGCTTAGGATGCATTGCCTTGATCTGTTAACATATTTGCATGGCATTCTCCCTGTGTGTGTGTCTGTTTCTCCTCAAATGTTTATTTTACAAGGACATTAGTCATATTGGATTAGGTTCTTCCCTGATGACTTCACCTTAATCATCTTCAAAGACCCTAGTCTAAAATAAGGTTACATTCATATGTACAGGAGGTTATGATTTCAGTACCTCTTGGAGGAATACAGTTCAACCCATAACAAACACTGCCTTTAATTCTAAATATCTGCTCATCTAGGAAGTGACTTCACTCCTCGGGTGACCAAATGGGAATGGTATTGTAAGGACAGTACTAAAATTTTCTGGTAAGCCTACAACTACTACTTACTGAAAGTGATCCAAGATTCACTCTCTCTTCTTGTCCCCAAACCACCTCTCCTTCCCAACTTCCAGCCATGTTCAATAGTCAAAGTGTAGGATGATAAAGCACAGAAACTGATCAGTTATAAAGTGTTTTTCAAAACTTAGTTCCAAGAAATATGCTCAGCCCAGCCAAGCCTTTGGGGATGATAGGTAGGTGATCAGGAGCACTGTCTGTCTCGTCAACCAACCAGGCTTATAAATCCACTTATGTGGGCATTTATCCAACCCTCTTTCTGACACGTTGCAGTGCATACACTGCTGTTACTTCTTTTAAAGGTAATTTCTCCATTTGGGCTTCAAATCACATCACTTCAAAAGGGCACCAAATAAACTATATAAATAAATAAAATATGTATTTTAGCTATTGTTAAGGAGAAAAATAAAGCATGGAAAGGTAATATGAAATGTGAGACTTTGAAATTTTAGACAAAGTGTCCAGTGATGGTCTCACTGAAAAATTAACTATAAAGAAAAGAAGTAAAAGAAATGAGACATTTAGACATGTAGACATCTGCAAGGAGATGCTAATAATGTCCCAGGCAGGGGGAACAGCTGATGTGAAAGTGCTAAGGAGGGAGTATACCTGGCATATTTAAGGACAAGGTAGCTGGAACAGAGAGAATGAAGGGAAGAATATTAAGAGAGTAAATCAAAGAGCTATCAGGGAACTAGGTCATTTAGGAGGTTACTTGACATAGAATTTTGGATTTTACTCTGAGTGAAGTGGAAATCCATTAAACTGTTTTTGAAAAGGGAAGGAATAGGAAAATAATTATGTTTTCTGGGTAGAGAATAAATTGTGGAGAACTAAGGGGTGAAGCAGGGAGATTATTGCATTAATCCAGGCAAGAGAAGCTGGTACCCAGAATGTGGGATAGAGTGAGAAGAAGTTGTTACTCTTTGATATAATTTCATGCAGAACAAAGAGATTTTACTGATGCAGTGGATGTGGAGAGTGAGAAAGAGAAGAGACAAAAAGACAACAGCAAGATTTATGAAAGAGTTACTGAATTACTATTAACCTGAAATGGGAATGACTACAGAAAGAGCTAGAACTTTACTGGGGAGGGGCAAATATCAGGTCAGTCAAGTCTGAGATACTTGTTAGATTTTCCAGTGGAAATGTCAAGTAGGCTCTTTGAGAGTTGAATCCAAGATTTAGAAGAAAAGTATAGGAGAGAAACATAGAGTTTTGAGCCATTAGCATATAGATGGTATTTCAAAGCAGGATACTAGATGAAGTGACCTAGGCAATGAGTGTGTAAAGAAAAGAAAAGTAAACCTAGGCTATCCCAGCATCTCTTCATTTTCACTCTTCCTTTGATGTTCCTCTTGTGTATTTTCTGTGAACTGATCTGCTTTATAAATAATCATGAAGAGTTGGCATTGCTCTAATAGATGTCCAACTTAGAAAGCTACAGTAGAGTAGTTAAAAGAGCATGGTATTGGTTAAAGATATAAGTAGATCGAATGAATAGAATCAAGATCCCCATCAACAGACAGGTGCATAAATGGACATGTGATTTACAACTATAGTGGCGCCATAATAGTGAGGAAATATGGTCTTTTTAAAATAAATGATACTGGGAAAATTGTACATAGAAAAAAATAAAAGAAATTTAACCTTTTTTCACGTCATATACAAACATCAGTTCCGCATGTATTGTAGACTTAAATGTGAAAGGTAAAACAATAAAGTATCTAGAAGATAATATAGGAGAATATATTCATAATTGTATTAACTAACCATAAGGAAAGTATTGATAAATGAGGATGTATACTAAAAGTGAACATTTCTGTTCATCAAAATATACCTTTAAGATGGGTAAAAACAAACCACCAAGAGGAGAAACATGCTTTTAACACATATTACTTGTAAAGAGTTTTTTACACATTATATAAAGAACTCTCATCTAGGAGAGTAAGAGAGAGGCAGATAACCCAACAGGTAAAAACAAAAAGAACAAGAAAAGTGAAAAGGCACTACACACACACACACACACACACACAAACATACACACACTGTGGTAGCAAATATGCAGTAACATATGGAATATACGAAAAGATATTCAAACTCATTAGTTATCAGGAAAATGCAAATTAAAATCACCTAAAGAACGTCTAAATTTTAAAATAGTATGTATTAGGGAGCAATGGGAATTCTCACACACTAGTATTGGATGGTATAGTACTATAACGACTTTGGAAAAATGTTTCTACTGAAGCTGACCACATTTTATGACTCCATAATTTTACTCTTCATTATATATGCAAGATAATGTGGCACATTTGTACTAGGAGACATGCACAAAAATGTTCATAGCAGTTTTACTTACCATAGTCAAAACGAGAAAAATGTCCTTTAACAGTATGGCTAAATAACTTACGGCATATTCGTGAATGGATGGATGTAATGTTGAGTGAACGAGGCCAGGATTTTATATATATATATATATATATATGGCTGTATGACTAAATTTAAATAAAGTTTAAAAACAGGAAAAACTAGAATATTTAACAATACAGACTATGATGGTATTAAGAAAAACAAGGAAATCATTACCCTAACATTCAACTATCAGTAATTTTAAGGGGGAGGGAGTAACTGAGACAAGGCACAAAGGGCCTCCTGGGCGCTGACAATATTTTATTTCATGGTTGTAATGATAGTTACAACAGTACTTGCTTTGTGATAAATAGTAATTGCATTCTCAGAAAAGAAAAAAGTGATTGAATTAGTAAACTCAAAAAGCAACTAAATTTTGCTTTGCTGTAGTTCCCTTGTTTAAAAAGCCTGCTTACTGTAGTATCCTATTATATGTTTCTTTTGATTTTCTGCTTGGATCAACTCTAGAAATTGGTACTGCATTGTAAAAGAAAACAAGAGAGATAGAGAGCAGAACGATTCTGTCAAACCAAGAAGAAGACCCTGTGATCAGGGAGAACAAAAGTTTTCTCACCCGACAATCTGATGAATAGGTACTCAGACTGATCTTGGAACCACTCATGAGCCAAAGAAGAAATTATTTTGTAATTAATTATTAATATCTACTCTCTTAGTCCATTGCTATAAAACAAAACAAAACAAACAAACAAACAAACAAAAAAACTCCAAAACACCACAGACTGGTAGCTGATAACAACAGAAATTTATTTTTCACGGTTTTGGAGACTAAAGTCCAAGATTAGGGAACGAGCCTTCTGAGAAGGACCCTCTTCCTGGTTCATAACCAGTGCCATCTCCCTGTATCCTCATATGGTAGAAGGGGCTAGGAAGCTCTGTGGGGTCCATTTCATAAGGCACTGATCCTACCATGGGGGCTCCATCTGCATGACCTAATTACCTCCCAAAGATCCCACCTTCTAATACCATTACATTGGGCATTAGCATTTTAACATATAAATTGGGAGGGACACACATTTTCAGGCCCTAGCATGTACTTTTAGTTGATATTTGCCATATTTTTTCAAAACTACCTAATTCCCAAGAAAAAAAAATTAGCTCCAAATCCTGCTAAAAGATGAATTGGGGGAGGTAATGGTTCCATTAAACTTGGATTCAATATTGTAAATATAAGTTTAGCCTGCATTTTACCTTCTGAGTAAAAAAAGGGTATATATACTTGCAGTTTGAGTGTGTGTGTGTGTGTGTGTGTGTGTGTGTGTGTGTGTGTAAGGAATGGAGTCAGGTAGGATGTGAGGAGAAGAATGATTTCCCACTAATAGGAAATCATTAAGTACCTTCTCAGCAGAGAAGAGAATTTATATAAAATTGACTTGGAGGACAGAGATTTCTCTTAGTATAACCTCTTTGTATTTAGAAAGTGCTATTGACTTAGGGCAAATATTGGAAAATACTTGGAAAAAATATTGGAAAGTATACCAACTTGAAACCAGAGCCTTGGTTTCTAATTTCAGTTATGTCATTAGTTAGGTGTGTGAACTTGTGTAAATTACTTTTGTTCTCTGGACCTCTGCTTCTTTACCTGTCAAGTGTGCAATTAGGACAACCTGGTCTCTGCATTTCCTTTCAGCTCTAATAACCTATACTTCTTTGATAGAGGCCATTTGATTAAGTGAAAAAACCATGAGCATATAGCATCAGGCCTTTGTGATACAAAGTATCTTAGAACTGAGCCTCATTTTCTCATCTATCAGATGAGAAATTTGACTGTTAAAGTTAAAAAAAGACCAAAATGTCCGTTACTCAATCTAGTGTCTAGGCTTTAATGAGCTTTCCCAAAATGCTAAATTGTAATGAGGGCTGAAACTGTATGTATGAAACTCTCTCACTTACTTCGGGCTCTAGGAATTCCCTTTTCTTCTGACCTCAGAACAATTAGCGTCTGGGTCAACCATTTGGTAACCCATCCATCATGTGGTATCTCTTCCATTTTGGTCTTTAGTATTACCTAAATATTTTATTATTACTAGTAATGATAACAGTGGTCATTAACCTATCGCTGACTATGTGCCAGGCACTGTGCTAGGTAATTGTGTATAATCTTCCAGCAGCAAATGGAAATAGGTATTTCCTTGCTTGAAGGTTAGGGCTATGCCATATTTTATTAAATACCCCCATAGCACCAAGCACAGCACCTTGAACATGGTAGATGTTCATTACCTACATGTTTGATTGACTGAAATGTGGCAGTAGGTCCCTGCATCTCCCTATAATGTATGTAGTTATTTGATTTATAAGAAATTTCTGTCCCTGACTGTGGTCAGCTATTGAATTTATGTTTGACAAGAAAACCATAGAGTTTGGCAACTCTGCAGTGATAGGTGATGTGTGATTCATCTGGGGAAGAACAGACATTTTCTATTCAGACTTTGAATTCCTGGGTCTTATGGTTAGTTAATCATGTCTATAGGAATGCATGACTGAGCAGACAGATTCAAAGGTAGGAGTCTTTAATCTCAATTACCCTATTGTGTGTTTCCAGATATCATCTTGTCGCCTTGTGGTAATATTTTCTATACCTACTGCTCAGATATATGAGGTGAATAGAGTCTGCTCTTTGTTCATTTTAAGAGAAATTCTATAATACAGGAAACATAGTCCAAGCTGGACGTGGTGGGTACCTAAGATCCAGAACATCATGACCCTTCAAAGCAGCCAGGAAATTCCCCCAATAGTTACATTTGCCATGTCCCAAGGAGGCTGCCTGGGTTGGCACACAATGGGGGACTCATGGGAACACACCCTTCTCAAAAGAGGCTCCAAGGAAGAAATTAAAAATGGTTCTGGAAGCTACTCAATAACAGAGGTAGCAGAGTGAGAGCTGGTAGAAGTCACAGAGAGCCACCATTTCAGCTGCTTCTCACTAGTCTTGCCCCCAGGAGGCTGGCACAGCAGTTCCTCCTTGAGGAACTACTCTTGGCCTCCTTAAAATCCCCCAGGTTCCCGGTGGATGTTCTTCTTCATTCTCCCTCTGAAATCACTGGAGTCTGGGCTGTGGTGGGGGCAGGGGAGTAATATGGTAGGTGTTGAACATTCCCAGTTTCACCAGCAGGAGAAATGCCCCCGTAAATCCATCAAAGAAGGCCCACCAAGTCCTTCAGAAAGAAGAGGCAGCCAGTGACATGAATACGATTATTGTAATGGAGCAAAATGTGTGACTCTCGGGGATTCTGTTAAATCCAGCCAAAGTGAATGCTACAGTTAACCCATTTCCCTGGGGAGCACTAACCCTGAAGCAGACTTATTAATTAGGGCTTCTGAGGGGTATGGCAGAGGTGGGGATGGAGGAGCTTTTTTAGTTACAGAGACAGAGCTCCATTCTAATCTGCTCCTGTCCATGGGGGCAACTCCTGTATCTTTTTTTTTTTTTTTTTAAACCAAACAGTTTGAACATAGTGCTCACCAGATCCCTGTGGTGCTAAAGAGCATTTTCCATTCAAAAAGAGAGCGGGAAAAAAAGTTTTTAAAATGAATCAGTAGGTGGAGCTCTTTCTTTCTTTCTTTCTTTCTTTTTCAATCCCAGGTCCAATTTTTAGTGAGGGACACAGAACTTTTGAATATATAAAAAAAAAAAGGCATTTTAAAAATGAAAACACATATACGATATGCTTTCTTAATTGAAAGGGTATATTGTGAAATCATTACTGTCACAGAACATTTGCGTTGCATGCGAATGCTTAAGCAAAGAAAATATATAAACCTAAAATGACTTTAGCAATTTGAAAGTGATAGTGGACATCTGTGTTCAATAACTTTTTGCTGGTAACTGGTGTTTAATATTTCATGTCAAATCAAGAAGAGTGATAGAAGGTTTGCGAACACAGAGATGGCTGGCATTTTTGCAGCACAGCCTGCCCTTTGTCATATTCACCATAAAGAAACCTGCTGTAGTAAAGGCTGAGACTGCACCAGAGTGGCTCCTTTTTGGGAACTTATATAAACTTCCAAAATACATGGGCTCTATTTTCCTTTAGAACAATGTCTATAAGAAAAAAAGGTTAAAGGGTTTCCAAAGCTTATTATTTATTTAAGAGAAAAAAGGGTGTGTGTGTGGGTGTGTATCTGAGTGTGTGTGTGTCTGTGTATGTGTTGGGGTGGGGGGCTCTTGGAAGAAATTACAGAAGAATAAATCATCTAGAACAAATCTTACCTTTGTGCTTTCGTCAGTCCTGATTCTTTCCTAGTCAGTGTGCAGTGATGTTTAGGAGCTTGGTTGCCAATCGAAACATACCTTCCTAGGGCTCACAGTGAAGTATGTCTAGATAGTATTTTAATGTTTATGTAGTTGGGCAGGGTGGGGGTGGGAGTAGAGTGGAAGGAGCAAGAACTTTTAACTCTGTAACTTCATAATCTCTTTTTCCAAATCAGCTTTGACATACCATCTTGATTCTAAATGTCTGCTTGTCTTAGCAACAAGTGTAAAAGGAAGGGCTGAGGGGATAGCACTATTCTTTTTTGCTGACCACAGGACTAGTATTTTGTCCTGAATATGGTCATGTTGACCTGCTAGTATGTTAGGTTATGTTGACCTCCACATCTTCTATTCAATTCTCAGGAGGCTGAATTCTACGCTCTGCCTTGAGTGGTATATCATAAAATGTCAAATAAGAAGGCTTGCAGTGTTTGAGATACTCTAGACATCTAAGTATGGTTTATATTCATGTTAACATTCTATGTATCTAAGCAAGGACTTACCACTTTCCATTCCCTAAAAATAATGTGATCTTAGAATGACTGGCTCCATATGCAGGTATATGCTTTTCTTCATTCTTCTTTTTTTTTTTTTGTCTTTTTGCTATTTCTTGGGCCTCTCCTGCGGCATATGGAGATTCCCAGGCTAGGGGTCCAATCGGAGCTGTAACCCCCGGCCTACGCCAGAGCCACAGCAACGCGGGATCCGAGCCGCGTCTGCAACCTACACCACAGCTCACGGCAACGCCGGATTGTTAACCCACTGAGCAAGGGCAGGGACCGTACCCGCAACCTCATGGTTCCTAGTCGGATTCGTTAACCACTGCGCCACGACGGGAACTCCTGCTTTTCTTCATTCTAAAGAAACTAATTCTAGTAGCATAAAAGCAAAATGTGGAAGGAAACCAGAAAATGGGAGTAAATTGCTTTGTGCTTAAATTCATCTAACTTGGGTTCAAGAGTAGAAATAGGACGAAGCAAGTTAATTATTTTTTAATAGAAAAATGACCACCAAAATCTAATAGAACAAGTAAATGAATTCAGTAATGTTGCAATCACTATTTAAAAAATAAGTCATGACTGTACACCCCAACAATGAACTATCAGAAATAGAAATTAAAATAATCCATTTACAGTTACATCAAAGAGAATAAAATACCTAGGACTAAATTTAACTATGGAATTAAAAATATACACTGAAAACTATAAGACATTGATAAAATAAATTGAAGAAGGCACAAAAAAATGGGAATATATTCTGTACACATGTACTAGAAGAATTAATATTGTTCAAATATCTATACTACCCCAAATAATCCACAGATTCAATTCATTCCCTATTAAAATTCCAGTGGCACTTTTCACAGAAATACAACAAATAATTCTAAAATGTGAAAAGGACCACAAAAGATCTTGAATAGCCAAAGCAATCTTGAGAGAGAAAAATGAAGCTGGAGGCAGCACACTTACTGATTTCAAACATGTTACAACGCTATAGTAATAAAATAGTATGGTATTGTTATAAATCCAGATACCCAGATCAACAGAACAGCATAGAGAGCCTGGGAAAAGAGCCTTCATGTTTATGATAAATGCACTTATGACAAAGGAGCAAGAATATACAAAAAGGAAAGAATGGTCTCTGATAAATGGTGTTGGGAAAACTGGACAGCCGTAGGCAAAAGAATGAAACTAGACCCTATCCTGTCCCATAGACAAAAATCCACTCAAAGTGGATTAAAAACTTTAATGAAAGACCTGAAACCATACCATTTATAGAAGAAAAAGATTTTTTGTATTTAGCACCAAAAGCAAAGGCAATAAAAGCAAGAATAAAGATTTTCGACTACATCAAACTAAAAAACTCTTGCATAGCAAACAAAAGCCATCAATAAAATGAAAAGAGAACCTACAGAATGGATGAAAATATTTGAAAATAATTTATCTGATAAACGGTTAATATCCAAAATATATAAAGATCTCGCACAACTTTGCAGGGGAAAAAAAAAAAAAACTAAAACAAAAACCCAAACAATTCAATTAAAAAGTGGGCAGAGGAACTGAACAGATATTTTTTTCCAAAGAAGACTTATAAATGGCCTAAAGGAACATAAAATATGCTCAACATCCCTAATCCTAAAATGCACATCAAAACCACAGTAAGATATCACGCCACTCCTATTAGAATGACTATCATCAAAAGAAACAAGAGATAAGTCAGGAAGGATGGGAGGAAAGGGAACCCTTACTGTCGGTGGGGGATATAGATTGGTGCAGCCACTATGGAAAATAGTATGAAGAATCCTCAAAAAAATTAAATAATACTACTGTATGATTCAGCTTTTACTTCTAAATATATTTAAAGGAAACAAAATCACTATCTTAAAGAGATAGCTGCATCCTCATATTCATTGCAGCATTATTTATAATAGCCAAGACATGGGAAAAAAATCCAAACACACAATGGAATATTATTCAGCCATAAAAGGAAATACTGGCATTTTTCAACACACATGGATGGATTGGATGGTATTACGCTAAGTGAAATAAGTCAGAGAAGGACAAATATGGTATGATCTCATGTATATGTGTAGTCTTAAATAAAAACCAAACTCATCGCACCAGAACAGAATGGTAGTTGTCAGAGGCAGGGGATAACAGGTGGGGGGAATGGATGAAGGTGGTTAAAAGGTATAAATTTCTAACTATGAGATTAATAAGTCCTAAGCATATAATTTAAGCATGATGACTATAGTTAATGATATTGTAGTATATATTTAAAAGTTGCTAATACAGTAGATCTTAAAAGTTCTCATCACAAGAAAAAATAAATTTCTAACTACATGAGCTGATGAATGTTAACTAGACATTAGGGTAAGCATTTCACAATGTATACAAATATCAAATCATTGTGTTATACATCTTCAACAAATACAATGTTATATATCAATTATATCTCAATTAAAAAAGAATGAGGAAGGCTTTCATGTACTAATTAAGGAAAATCTTGAAAAATCTCAGCAACACAGGAGAAAAAGTAGATTAAAGAATAGGAATATGCTCAGTGATATGAGAGAGTCTAATGGCAAGCCAGGCTAGTTTCACAACCTGCAAAAATGTATATCTGCAGGCAAAATTAGGTCACTGAACATAATAAATCACATGGAGAGGTAAAATAAACGCCTTACTTTGTTTCAAAGTGGCATTAGCCAATAATACGACATTTCACATTTTGCTTTATGCTTTGCAAAATTACAATCATCTTGTCACTGGAATCATGATGAATCTCATCAGGATCAAGGAAATACCAGCATCTTCCTTGTTGGGGACACATGATAAAAGATAACTGAACAATGAATTGTGCCCAAGATTACAGGGAACCTTTGTGAGTACATTTATCCACAAAGCTAAGCAGCATGGATCAGGCTGGTGTCAGGGGGCTTGAAGGTCACAATCTGATAGCCTGTCCCTTTTTTCTCTTCAGGCAGGAAGCCACAGTTGTCCACTAGACTTGGGCATTCAGTGTAAAGCTTGCAGGGGACCATGCTGATCTCACTGGCAGATGTTAGAATGATAGAAAAATGCAGATAACATACGTGGGAAAGTATAGCCTTCTCTTTCTACAGCTGCCAGGGTGACCTGCCTTGGGGCTTAGTCTGTTTCCCATATATTCCTTAAGTAAAATCCCAGCCATTGTGGCTAGTTAAAAGGGTGAAAGAAGAAAGATGTCATCACTCAAATGTTTCCCATGCAGGGTATGTTTATTAGTCATCAGTCTTATATATCACCATTCAATAGAAAGGTCCACATTTACAGTAACCATGCGCCCCTTCATTTTCTCCAGGCTGCAGCTAAGTCTGCACAATTTAAATGCCTCTATAGGCATCCATTTGTGAGCCATTGTAGCTTCTTGCCAAGTTATTGTGGCATTGAAGTTAGGGGAATGAACAGAGCTTTACAGTATAGCTAGAGAAAATGATCTTTCCAGCAACAGATCAAAATGCCCCATTTGCCTCTTCATCATCAAAGAAGATCCAGCACTCAGTCACAAAATACCATAATTCAGAAACCCGACTCTCATTTTATTGGGAGCTTGCTTTTGCAACCTAATTGCCAATCAGCATCATCTTCTGCATGTAGAAGATGTGCTTCTCAATTGTTGGATCCTGTTACCTATTTTATTAATAATCACTTGTGTTCTTTTTAATTTTAGATATTAACTGTCTTTTAAATCAAAATGAAATGTGTTTTTGGCAACTCCTGACTTAAGCATTTGGTTCCCTGTAAATCCTGGTAATGACACAATGTGCACTTTGCATCTGGTGCACCTCTTCAAAAACCAGAGTTATGCAAGAAGGGACACTTGAGAACCAGGGAGCGCTGTTCTGCAAAACCTCCCCGAGTTCTGGGGAGCAATAGCCTGTTGAAAATGACAGAAACAAAGCTGCTTAATTACATGGACTCAAGTGTGTGTGTGTGTGTGTGTGTGTGTGTGTGTGTGTGTGTGTGTGTGTGTGTGTGTGTGTGTGTGTTTGAGTAGGTCAAAAAAAGAACCAAGATGAGTTTCACTTCGTAGTAGTCTTGAGCAATAATTTCTTGGAGTCCAATATTCTCCTCATTTGTTTACACATTCATGATAATCCATGATTTTCTTTCTTTTTTTTTTCTTTTTTTGGTCATACCCATGGCAAACAGAAGTTTGGGATCCAGAGATTGAACCCAAGTGGAGACAACACTGGCTCCTTAACCCATTGCACCACCAGGGAGCTCCATAATCTATGATTTTCAATTCTGACTTT
Source organism: Phacochoerus africanus (assembly GCF_016906955.1). NCBI lineage: Eukaryota > Metazoa > Chordata > Mammalia > Artiodactyla > Suidae > Phacochoerus > Phacochoerus africanus. Next base: position 187,992,487 of record NC_062544.1, read on the forward strand.
ATTAAGATCATGTTTCTCACCTTCCTAATCACAACTAACTTTTCAACTGAATATGTAATTGTAAATTTCTCTTCACAAAATGTCTTCTCATCCAAATAGAAAACAAGATTATTTTAAAATTTCACTTTTTCGTGATTCTCATTCTTTGTCCTAGCACAAGCACAAAGTAAATGGGCATACGTTTGATCAGCCCATTGCAGTTATCAAAGTACCATTACATGGAATCCTTTTAATGATTTCATCAGATAGATGAGAAAGGTATAATTCTCCAATTTAGAGAGAAGGAGACAAGCATTAATAATCGTTCATTGCTGGGGTAGTTCCATGGGCATTCGAAGTCTATAGGTACAAGCAATTGAAGTCAGTAATTTATATTCTTTACCTCTTTGAATCCTCACAATACACTCTAAGGAAGATGTTAGAATCCCCATTGGAAATACAAAGGAGCAGGCTTCAGGAGATCAGAGCACAAAGCTAAACCTGTGTAATTCACCAATTGCTGGTGTTGTCACTGTGCTGTGGAGCATCACCACCCCCGCCCCGCCTTGCCCATGCTTCTGGACTGCAGGCTAATGCATGGATTCTAACATTGGAAATAACATTTCTGACTTTCTCCTGATGAATATGTATCTTTTGTTTTCCTGAATTCCTATAAATATGACTATGGGAGAAATAGAGGTGACAGTGCATGTTACTTACTAAGACAAGAATCTGGTGATGCCACCCACTTATTGAGAGGGAAAAAGCAAGGCCACAAGAACCAGTTTAGAGGATGAGTCAATGGACATATGCTTCCTGAGTAAGTGGAGACTTTTGTTCTCTATTCTGCTCCCCACTCGAAAGAATGCAGAGCAAGTACATAAAATCATGATGTAAGAATAGACAGAAGACTGTCTAAGTCTAAAGGCTACTTCTCACGTTGATGTTATGTACTTCCTTTCACATGTCAATAGACCTTATGTGGAATGGAAGATCCATCCCAAGTGAGGTAAAGACTAGTACTTTCTGTCACTTTGAATCTTGTCAAAACAACTGTCTATCATTATATTTTTTACTTTTCATTTAATCCATTCCAATGAGTCCTTTTCCCTTCCTGGATATGATTTCAGATCTACAAGCAATTATTTACAGGTTTGCTGCATCAAGCAGATTTCTGCCTTTAGTCTTGTGGAAGAAAAATATCTCATCTTCTCACAAGTGATATAAAGAGCACAGCTTCAAAGAAGGCAGATCATCCTCCATAAACTGCTTTTGCCATTCCCTTCATTACTTGACTTTAATATAAAATGACTTTTAAAACTTGATTAAATCAGAAGCCAAGGCATTGTTAGTTAAGTAAAGAAGACTATATCATCAATAGGGCAAATAGACCTGAGAAAGTGTTAAAAAAAATTCTTGTGCGTGTGTGTATGTGTGTGTGCGTTTAACCACTTTATTGAGGTATAACTGACATATAAAAGTTGAACATATTTAATGTATACAACTCAATGAATTTAGGTTTAAGTATAAACCATCAGCATCGTCAAGCACATAAGTATATCAAAGTTGCCGTCTTAGTGCATCAGAAACGAATCCAACTAGGAACCATGAGGTTGCGGGTTCCATCCCTGGCTCAGTGGGTTAAGGATCTGGCGTTGCTGTGAGCTGTGGTGTAGGTAGCAGATGTGGCTTGGATCTGATGTTGCTGTGACTGTGGCGTAGGCCAGTAGCCATAACTCCAATTGGACCCCGAGCCTGGGAACCTCCATATGCCATGGGCGTGCCCCCACCCCGAAAAAAGATCATAGATATATTCATCAATCACTCCTAAAGTTTCCTCTTGCTCTGTATTATTATCATTATTATTATTCTTTTGTATGGTGTGCTAAGAATACAACATAAATTCCATTTTCTCAGACAATTTTAAGTATCTCTAAGGTCTAAATGTCTAAGTCTCCCTGAAGTTCATATTAAAATCCTCATGTCCAATGTGATTGTTTTAAGAGGTGGGGCCTTTAGGAAGTGCTTTGGTCATGAGGGTGGAGATCTCATTAATGGGATTAATGCTCATAAGAAAAGAGCCCACTGAGCTTCTTAGCCCCTTTCACCATGTGAAGACACAGTGAAAAGGCACTGGTTAGGAACCAAGAAGAGAGTCCTCAAAAAAGTGCAGCCATGCAGTTGACTTGATCTTGGACTTCCCAAAGCATCTGGAACTGAGAGAAATAAATTTTGTTGATAAATAAAATAAATATAAAATAAAATTTATACATTAAAATAAATTGTAATCCTTAACCCACTGAGCCAGGGATGGAACCCGCAACCTCATGGTTCCTAGTTGGATTCGTTTCTGATGCACTAAGACGGCAACTTTGATATACTTATGTGCTTGACGATGCTGATGGTTTATACTTAAACCTAAATTCATTGAGTTGTATACATTAAATATGTTCAACTTTTATATGTCAGTTATACCTCAATAAAGTGGTTAAATACACACACACACACACACACACACACACACACAAAGTTACCCAATCTGTGGTCACTTGTTATAGCATAAGCAGACTAAGAGATATACGGTACAGTAGCTATAGGCACTGTATAATCAATCTCCAGAACTTATTTATCTTATATAACTGAAACTTTGTACCCTTTGAAAATTTCTACTCCCTTCCCCTCCAATAGCCCCTGCAACCCAAATTCTATTCTCTGCTTCTATGAGCTTGGCTATTTTACGTTCTATACACAAATGAAGTTATACAGTATTTGTCTTTCTGAGTCTGATTTACTTCACTTAGCATAATATCCTCCAGTTTCATCCATATTGTTGCAAACAGCAGATGTCCTACTTTTGTAAGGCTGAATAATATTCCACTCTATATATACTGCACATTTTTTTTTAGGGCCACACCTGCAGCATATGAAAATTCCCAGGCTAAGAAATGAATTGGAGCTGCAGCTGCCACCCTACACCACAGCCACGGCAATGCCAGATACAAGCCTTATCTGCAAACAATACTGCAGCTTGCAGCCTTGCCAGATCCTTAACCTGCTGACCAAGGCCAGGGATTGAACCTGCATGGTTATGGATACTACTTGGGTTCTTAACCAGCTGAGCCACAATGGGAACTCCTATATTGCATATTTTTTAAATCCATTCATTCATCAATGGACATTTAGGTTGTTTTCATAACTTGGCTATTATGAATAATGCTGCAATTAATATGGGAGCACAGGTATATTTTCTCGATAATGATTTCAATTCCTTTGGATAAATACCCAGATATGGGATTGCCAGGTCATATGTTCATTCTATTTTTAATTTCTTCTTGAAATTCTTTTCCGTAATGTCTGTACCATTTTAAATTCCTACCAGCAGTGTACCAGAGTTCCCTTTTCTCCATATTTTCTCCAGCACTTGTTATCTTTTGTTTTTTAATAATAGCCCTTCTAATAGGTGATATTTCACTGTGGCTTTGATTTGCATTTTCCTGATGATCGTAATATTGAACATCTTTTATGTACTTGGTGGCCATGTTTATATCTTCTTTGGGAAGAAAATTTTTATTCACCAATATTATTATGGTATCATGTCTTAAGTTTATATCAATAATCCATTTAGAGTTCAGGTGTGTATGACATGGGTTCAATTTCATTCTTTTGCATATGGATATTGAGTTTTTCCCAACATCATTTATTAAGGAGACTATCCTTTCTCCAATTTATATCCTTGGTGCTTTCATTGAAGATTAATTGATGTATGTATACGAGTTTATTACTGGGCTTTCAATTCTTTTCCATTGGTCTATGTGTCTGTTTATATATGAATAGTATTTTTTAAATCACTTTAGCTTTGCAATATAAAATCAGAAAGTGTGATGCCTCTAGCTTTATTCTAGTTGGTAAAAAGTTGTTTTGACTATTCAGGGTCTGCTGCGATTTCATACATATTTTATGATTGTTTTTTTCTATTTCTGTGAAAAGTGCCATTGAAATTTTCCCAGGGATTACATTGAATCTATAGGTGGCTTTGGGTAGTATGGACATTTTAACAATAATATGCTTTCTGATCTATGAACACAGGGTATCTTTCTATTTATTTGTGTCTTTTCCAATTTCTTTCATCTACCTTATCATTTTCAGAGATCTTTTACCATCTTGCTTAAATTTATCCATAAGTATTTTATTATTATGATACTATTATAAATATGGTTGTTGTCTTCATTTCTTTGTTGTTAATACGTAGTGGCACAACTGATTTTTATATGTGGATTTTATATCCTATAACTTTACTGAATTTGTTTATTAGTTCTAATAGATGTTTAATGAGTCTTTAGGGTTTTCTTTATAAAAGACTATGACAGCTGCAAAAAAATAATTTTAATTCCTCTCTCCAACTTGTATGCCTTTTATTTCTTTTTCTTGTCTTAATTGTTCAGGCTCCAATTTTCAGTACTATGTTGAATAGAGTGGCAAGAGTAAGCATCCTTGTCTTGCTCCTGATCTTATAGGAACACATTTTAGCTTTCACCAATGACAGTGATGTTAGCTGTGGGGTTGACATTATATGGCCTTGATTACAGTGAGGTACCCTCCTTCTATACCTAGTTTATTGAGAGTTTTTAATCAAGAAAGGATGATAAATTTTGTCAAATGTTTACTTTTCTGTATCTTTTGAGGTGATCATATATTTTCATCATTCTATTAATGTGGTGTATTATTTAGTTGATTAGCATGTGAATGACTCTTGCATTCCTGGTTTTCTGGGGGCCAACCTGTCACTGGGATGGACCTGGTGCCTGAGTCCATGAGGTTCAGTGCCTTTTTAAGTCTAAATTTTGTTGGAAATTTTGAAAAAAAAAATTAGAAAACTAGAGAATTAAATGGCTTAGCTGCTGAAATGTACAATGAGTAACTCTCCTATGATCTTAAAAGCTATTGTGATACAGTATATTATATTGTATATTATTTATGCATATATCTTAGTATATTATTTATGCATATATATATATCTTAGTATAATATATATAGTATAATATATATAGTATAATATAATATATATATATAGTATAATATATCTTATTATATTATTTATGCATATATCCTTCCATTAAGCTGAGAGTTTTAAAAATCAACTCATTGAAGTACGATTTATATGCAATAAATTCACCCATTTAAGTGTATACACCCATGTAAGCTATGAACACATTAATTAAAAGCTATTTTTTTGTTATTATTATTGTTTTGGTATAAGGGAGAGTGTGCCTATAATTGCAAGAAAATTATTTGGAGCACCATTTAAAATATAGTTCACTATCTCTGTTTATCTAGATTCTGACTATACTAGAGTTTTCAAATAACATTTGAGGAAAAGTAAACAAAAGTCATTCTATTTGCAGAGTTTTTTTCCCCTGATGTACCTTATTGGGTAAGAAATAAAAATATTATATTTATATAGACACTAATTCCATCCATGGCAAGTAGTTCATTTAGATAAATATAAAACTGCTGTGAAAATTTAGCTCTCCATGATTCCATAAAATCCATTTTTAGTGAAAAATAGAATAAACAAATGAAAGTGTAGACAATGAAGACAGAAATTAAAAGATGAAAATATTTTATAGTCGTAACATCAATCCCACCACTTCTTCCTAATTTAAAAAATTTTGCCGCTTTCATGTTAATCTTTCTGATTCCACAAAGAACCACAGTTTATATATGATTACACCCAAAGCAAACCCAGTGTAGCAAAAACTGCTGCCACATATCCAGAGCAGAATATTCAAGAAATAACTGTATGTTGACAAATGTCAGCTCTCTGCGATTAGCCTATTCAATATTCCCAGTAATCATTTATACTGTAAGGCTCATCCAATTATTATTTGATTATCCAGTCATTTTCATTAAGGATGAATTTGATAAATTCTGAGTGTCAAATAGTCTAGTGGATTTTAATTCCTGAAAAATAAATTCATGGCTGAACTAGATCCAGAATCTAATAGTTTAAAATTCTAACTCTTGTTGGACATTCATAGGGAATTCTTTCATTGGGGCTGCAAAATTGTTGATATACCTAAACCATAGATAAGTTTGAGGTTACACTGGTTGAGTTGGATACAAATACTGAATGCGCCAAGAAATATCAAATTTCAAAATATCTTTTGTTTTTTCTTCAAATTATAAGCATTATGAGTATTTCTCAAATCTCTTGCAAAAACAGGTTTCTATGACATGGTTTCAATAGTTTCATCTTGATAATTTTTAAGAGATCATTTTAGAGTAAATGGGTTTTAGAATGGATAAAAACAGTTGGAATAAAGCAGTGTGGCATGCAATCAGACTTGCTTCTCCTGGTCTAAGAATTATTTTAGAATCCTTATAATAAAGTATTCTAAATATCATACTCCATTGTACTCATCTTCCAAATATCATACTGGATTATACCCATCCATAATTCCCAATTAATTGTTGAAAATTTCAGAGCAGGGAGAGAATCTTAATTTTTGCATTTCTAGAGCTTGGACAATATTTAACACATATAGATGCTTGATAAATGTATAATAAATAAATGAATTAATTGATTTCTATTCTTTTTTTTTAAAAAAACTCAAGTGACATGACTCATAATCTGATAACTTGCATTAGGTATCTCACATTCCTTTTTTTCTGTGCTACTTCCACCCCCTAACTGCCCAATACTCAAATTCCAATGCAAAATGTCATGACTCCTAGTATAACACACGTTTGTATGTAGTAAGTGCTTAATGATATTCATTTACTGAATAATTCAATGAGCAAATGATGATGATCAATTAAAAAGAACAGCATAAAAACTTATGAAAATTTGTAAATAGAGTTTAGATATTGAATTGCTCCTTTGGAAAAGGCAGGATGACTGTTGTATAAATGGAATTCTACACAGACAAAAATGATAAAAAAATTGGTAAAAGCTTATTTAACCAATTTTATGATGCATTGAGATCTGATTTTGAAAATCATATAGACTATTATTTGAATCTCAATTTTTTTTGACATCATTAAGGAAAATAATACTTTTAACACATAATTTAATATTTCATTATATAACATATTATTCACTTATTTATTTATGATAGTCACTCTGAGTTATGGAAAATTATTATACTTCATAATAATATCATCATTTATTGAGTGCTGACTATATCCCTCATTAGACACCAAGTCTGCCAACATACTGATCTTGGGCTTCCAATCTTCCATGCCGCAAAAATATTGTACGTCATATGCAGTATCATTATAATAGCCTCTTAGTGCATATCAGTTTTTCCTGAGGATTCATCTCAGTTATGTGTATGATTTTTAAAAAATTTTGTATGGCCAAGACTAAATTTTATGTGGCAGGAAATAAATACATTCTATTTATCACTACATGTCCAGCAATTGATACAGAACAGTCACATAGTATTTCAAACATATATTTATCAATAAATAAATGCACAAAAAATAATGCTTCATAGTAGATATTTACTGTACCCATCTTTTTTTTTTTGTCTTTTGTCTTTTTAGGGCCGCACCCTCAGCATATGGAAGTTCCCAGGCTAGGGATCCAATTGGAGCTACAGCCCGCGGCCTTCACCACAGCCACAGCAACGTGGGATCCGAGCCGCATCTGTGCTCTATACCACAGCTCACAGCAACACCATTGAGTTAGTCCAGGGATCAAACCTGCAACCTCATGGTTACTAGTAGGATTCGTTAACCACTGAGCCACTATGGGAACTCCCTGCACCCATCTTATTTATAGAAATAACTTAGACCTAGACCTAGAGGCTATAAAGGACTTGCCCAAGGTCAAATAAACATGGAGCTGGAACTTGAGCCCATACTTTCAAAAGTCAATCCATGCTATTATATGCTACAGTCTCTAGTTCACAATGTTTTTACTTCTTGGCTTAATCCATTCGGAAAGCCTAATAAACTACCATAGACTGGATGTTTCAACAATAAAAATTCATTTTTGCAGTGCGGAGAATGGGAAGCCTAAGATTAGTATGCTGGCAAATTTGGTGTCTGATGAGGGCCCGCTTCCTGGTTTATAGATGGCCATCTTCTTGCTTTGTCTTCACAGGGCAGAAGACGGAAAGAGAGCAATCTGGGATCCTTTTTACAGGGTCCTGATCCCATTCATAAGGGCCCCACCTTTACCTTCCCAAAGGCCCCACTTCCAATTGCCATCATATTAGGGCTTAGGATTTCAACAGTTGAAATTTTTTTTTGGGGGGGGGGACAGATATTCAGTCTGTAAATACTTCTCGTTTATTCTCTAAAATAAATGATATAATGTGTGCTATTCACTTATATTAGAGACTTAGACAAATGTCTCTAAAGGAATAATATGGACTACAAGACATATTCTTTAAGACATTTCTGCTTATAAAGTAGGGATTAATACATTGTTCAGCTTTAGATTTGTTTAGGTTAAATATGATAAAATAAGGGTTGCAAAGTCCAATGCTGTGCACAAATAAAACTCAATAAAGGAAAATAAAAACAATAATAGAAATCTCAACCTCAATTAGATTTTTAAAAAATCTTTAAGAAAGGAGGAAAAAAGGGATATAAAAACCATAATGTAAAAATAAAAATTTATATCAAATAATAAATGTCAATAATAATAATTTTGATTTGTCAGGTAAAAGTCAGATTTTTCAGATTGAAGTAAGGAAATAAAGCCACGTGAAGAGAATAAGAAACACGCCTAATGCACAAAGACTGAAAAGGCTTATAGTAGAAGATTTGAAATGATATATCAGGCAAACACTAGCTAAAAGAATGCTGGCAAGTAATGTAATAGCAGTAAAAGTGGACTTTAAGACAAAAAGTTATATTAGGTTACATGCTGCAACATGGATGAACCTTGAAAACATTATGCTAAGTTAAATAATCCAGACAAAAAGAACAAATAGTATATGATTTTACTTGGATGGGGAATAGGTAAAATCATAGAATAGATGCATTCACAGAAACAGAGAGTAAAATAGAGGTTCCTGGGGGCTAGACATATGAGGGGATGGGGAGTTATTATTTGATGGCTACATGGCTTCTGTTTGGATTGATGAAAAATCTTCTGGAAATGGATAGTTGTGATAGAAGCAAAACATTATGAATATATTAATGCCAATGAATTGTACTCTTAAAAATGATTTAAATGGTTTTTTGAACTTTTTTCTTATAGCTCTAATAGGTCTAGAGGGGATCATTATCTAATACTAAACATTCAATTCATATAGAAAGATACCATTTGCATGAACCTAATAAAATGACTTCAAAATATATAAAGAAAAAATGAATTTGCATCCAGGTAAAATTGATAAATCCATTTCCATGATGGAAATTTCAACAGACTTTTAATGATTGATAGCTCAAAGCAGAAAAAAATTAATATAGACAGAAAGTTTTCATAAGCTTGATGTGGTGGAACTATGTATTACACTGTATCCTAAATTGTAGCATATACATTCTATTCAAGTACATTTATAATATTTACAAAATTGTTTGCATTTTTTTGGCAAGCCTCAACCATCCTAGATGGTACTCAGTAAGAAAGTAAAAAGAAACTAAAGATATCAGAAAGGAGTAAATAAAACCAACTGAGTGGTTAAGGATAATCTGAGTATATAGAGCAAGGTAGCAGAAAACTAAATTAAAATGCAATAATCGGTGTTCCCACGGTGGTTCAGCGGTAACAAACCTGACTATTATCCATGAGGACTTGGGTTTGGTCCCTGGCTTTGCTCAGTGGGTTAAGGATCCGGCGTTGCCATGAACTGTGGTTTGGGTTGCAAACACAGCTTGGAACCCATGTTGCTGTAGCTGTAGCATAGGCTGGAAGTTACAAGTTCCGATTTGACCCCTAGCATGGGAACTTCCATATGCCATGGGTACAGCCCTAAAAAGACAAAATAAAATAAAATAAAATCACTGGCATCATTAAAAAACAGTAACAAGATCAGAAAATATGTATTTTTACAAATGGCATTTGTAATAGCAATAAAATATATAATCTATTATGGAGAAATAATAAAAATGACTTGTAGGACTTAATAATATTTTGACTTTATGCAAATAATTTAACCAAGACCTAAATCAATGAAGAGATGTTTTCTATGTAGATATAGTCATTGTTAAAAAGATATCAAATATCCCCAAATTTATAGATAGTTTTAATGATATTCTAATTAAATTTCTAACAGTTTTATATAGGATTTTATTTTATTTTTTTATTTTTTGTCTTTTTTTTTTTTTTTTTTGCTGTTTCTTTGGGCCACTCCCGTGGCATATGGAGGTTCCCAGGCTAGGGGTCGAATCGGAGCTGTAGCCCCTGGCCTACGCCAGAGCCACAGCAACTCAGGATCCGAGCCGAGTCTGCGACCTACACCACAGCTCAGGGCAACGCCGGATCGTTAACCCACTGAGCAGGGGCAGGGATCAAACCCGCAACTTCATGGTTCGTAGTTGGATTCGTTAACCGCTGCGCCACGACGGGAACTCCTATATAGGATTTTAAAGTCAGATTCTAATTTTTACATAGAAAAGAGCCAAGCTTAGTTAAGACATTCATGAGAGAGAAGAATAAGGAGGGATGATATGTCCTACCAGATATTAAGATTTAAGACACAACCATAGTAAATAAGAAAGTGTGGTATTGGCACAGATTGACCCATGTGACAGAATACAGATTTAGGCAGAGAAGAAACTTGGATAAATACAGAGGTGACATGTCAGATCACTAGGGAAATGAAAGAATATTCAATAAATGAAGCTTAAAGAATATTAAATTTGTATTAAAAATTAAATTGACCCCTTCCTCATGCTATATTAAATATAGTCACTAATGGTATAAAGATGTCTATATGAAACATAAAACTAAAAATTTTGGAGAAAATTTAAGAGAAATTACTCTGAAATTAGGGTAAAGAAGACTTTCATAAATAATGTATAAGAAGCATTAGCCACAAAAGACTGATGATTGATTACATTAACAGCTGTGTCTTAAAAGAAAATGAAAATAAAGTCACAAACTCTGGGATGATATTTGCACTATGTATATATATATATATATACACACACACATATATCTGCCAAAAAATTATTGTCTCTAATTTTTTTTAAAAAAACTTGTAAGTTGGAGTTCCCATTGTGGCTCAGTGGAAGGAATCTGACTAGCATCCATGAGGACGCAGGTTCAATCCCTGGGCTCGCTCAGTGGGTTAAGGATCCAGTTTTGCCATGAGCTGTGGTGTAGGTCGCAGACACAGCTCAGTTCTGACACTGCTGTGGCTGCGGTGTAGGCCAGCAGCTACAGTTCTGATTCAACCCCTAGCCTGGGACCCTCCACACGCCTCAGGTACAAAAACAAAGACAAAAACAAAACAAAACAAACTTGTAAGTTGGTAACACAATTACTCTGTAGAAAACTGGGCAAAAGTTATGAACAGGGTTTTCACAAGAGAGGAAACATTTTTTCAAATTATAAAATTATAATTATAATTGTAAAATTATAAAAAGAAATTCAATCTCATTCATAATAAGAGAAATAAAAATTAAGATTCAAGGAGATGGCCACCATTTACCCACTAGATTGGTAGAAAGAGAATTTGACAACACAGTAATTGGAGAAGAGACTGAAATGCTTAGTCATTGCTGGTGTAATATTAATTCTTTTCAGTTACACCCTTGTATCTCATCTATTTCCTACTTGGACTAATACATACATTCTTACTTATATCACAGTTCTTAGGCTCATGTTTGTTGGGTATACGTATTCTTCTACTTTATAACATATCTATTATTGTATATCATTTTATAATACATATATTACACATATTTTTACATGTATTAAAAGGAAAATGTAAATTTAAAATAATTTATTAATATAACAAGTCAAGAAATCTGTAAATTGTATTTGTGTTTATACTAGTTCAAAGCCATCCCAATTAAATAGAGGTTTTTATTTATACTAATCACGATTATACACGAAAGTTTTTGAAGCACCTGAATTCCTGCATTTGATGAAAATAGGCTTCTGAAATTTCCCAATTTCTGAAATTTAGTTGTGCTTTTAGTTCTCCTAAATATTGGCTATAATCAAGTCAATTATAACGCTTTACAGTTCAAAAAAGTACTTTTAAATATATATGACTCTTATAGGAAACTTGAGTGGCAGATGGATAAGGCAGTTAGTAGAGGGACTGTTTTAACTAAACAGAAACTAAGTTTTTAAGAAGGTAAATGACCCATACAGGTCCACACACTGGCTAGTTGCATAGATTATGCCTGACTTTTCACTTTTTGTCTACTTTTTCCTTTCACCATCTTACCTCAAAAGATAATAAGTTTGTAAGTCTGTGAAATGTTTCACCACCACTCTGAAAATGCCTTCCACATCACATCATCTGTTTTGATTCTCACATTCACCCTTGAATTTCCTTAGCATATTTCTTCCTTCTCATAACATACATAGAGCATAATTTAAACCAAACATAGTATTAGCCATGAAAATATAAGATCTCTCTGTTAAAAAATTTACTAGATAATCAAATCAGAGTAACAGTAAAATAATCTTGTTTTTTTTTGTTTCATAAACCCTACAGTGGTATTCACTGATTTGTCTAAGAAATAAGGTTAATTGTTTTGGAATTTCTTTCTTTCTTTTTTTTTTTTTTTTAAATTAAACGCATGAATGAAAGAAGGACTGAATGGTCCTATCATCCAAACAGCTTCTGCTTTTCTGGGCTTGGGGAAGAGAGAAATCTCCTCCTCCTAGAAGTCTACTTATTTTACAGTTAACCAACTACAAAGGAAACCTTTCCGGAAATATTTCTTTAAATATTAAACATAATGAGTATTACTCAATGAATAATGTAGTATTATTAAACAGGATGATTTATTTTCAGTCGTGTTTGTAAATATCCTGCTTAAATGATCTCGCTCTCTCCCTAATGCCCATGTGGTCTTGCCAGCAAATGGTAGTCTGGTTATAAGCAAACTACATTTCACATCCCATCAACCCCACCTGCTCACACTTGGCAGGGCTTGGCCTGAGTTGCTGCTCATTAGAGGCTCTAGCAGAGAGAAAGAGTAGGTAGAAGAAGCAATGAAATCAGTGCCTGAAAAGTGAAACTGAGGTCTAGGTTTTATATGGGATTTTATTTGGTGAGTGGTTACACTGCTTTTCATTATACCAGATAACAGGTTGCTGGCAGCATATTTAAGAGATATGGAACTTTTAAGGGGCTGAACATGAAATTAAAGCTCGATGAAATAAATTCTAATCTGTGCCCCATAGTCCTATGTGTGCCAGGAAAGGTACACGGTGGTGCTTTAATTGTAATCAGCTGTTCTCTTAAAAGCAGCAACAATCTCCACTTTGTTGCACATGGAGAACCTAGGAAACAATGCCATTAAGAGTTTATATGCCATCTTATGCTCCACTCTCTGCATAACATTACATCAGTTCTACAGGCATTTTCTGCCCCATTTACCAAACTGGCTCTAGTCAATGAAGTTTTGCATTATAAGCCCCCAGGGAAGAAAATAATGCAAGAGTTTTACTGTCCATATTAATGCCATTTAATGCATTACTCAAACACATACTTAAGACTAACAGTTCTGATTTCACAATTTTGGTTTAAAGTGGCTTCCAAACTGACTTCTTAACTGGCAACTACTCAATAGCTCATGTCTTCCCAGACTTCTCTGGAGGATCAGAGGGTCAGGGGAGTACAACTTGAGATGCTGCAAACGGGGTTGTTTTCAATGGCATAATTTCATTGTCTAAAAGGAAGAGGAAAAGGGGTCCAGCCTGTTGTTTTGCTTTTTTTTTTTTTTTAAATTGTGTGTTTAAACATTGCTTCAACTGGAACCAATCTTCACCTACCTCTTGGGAAGCTAATGTCTCTGAAAAATGGTTTAACTTTCCAAAAATGATGTGAGTCCAAAATTTAAAGTTTGAGGCAGGAGTGAATGGTGAGGTAGAACAGCATTCTGTCTCTTTTTTGGAGGATTTGGATTTCACTCCACTCTTTTTGAGTAGGAGAAAACAGATCTGTCTTTTCTCTGTTTGGATAAGGAAGGGAGAGGGCTTAAAGAAGAGAAACATTCTCAATACCAGCTGTTCCTTAACTAGAGCCCTGCAGAAATTGATTCTTTCTTGAGCTGGAGATAAAAAACCTAAAGAGAAGGGAAAATGGAAGGTGACTCAATGAAGCCACTTTTATTATTCTAAGTTTCAAATTTTTTAGAGAACAAGAATGCTAAGGGATGAGTTAACCACAGTTCAATACAGCACCTGTGGTAAGAACATAGGTTTCTAATAAAGGCTCTGGGCTATCATATAGTGGGAGAGCTTTCAAGGCATCCCTGCGTGATAAACCTCAGTTGCTAATTCTTTTCATAAGGGTCTCCAACATATTTAAGCAGTTATTACCAGATATGTGAATCAAATACTGCCATCTCAAGACTGAGCAACTTTTATTTGGGGATAATTGTGGCTTTAACATCTAGCCGTAACATAGTCTTAACAGCAGAGTATCAAAATATCTTTACTTGGCATTTAGATTCTTCACCATGTTTAAGATCTCATGAGAAAGATTTAACTTATAAACATATTGCTAACTTGGGAGTTCCCATTGTGGCTCAGTGGAAACGAATCCAACTAGTAACCATGAGGTTGTGGGTTCGATCCCTGGCCTCGCTCAGTGGGTTAAGGATCTGGTGTTGCAGTGAATTGTGGTGTAGGTCGCAGACATGGCTCGGATTCTGCATAGCTGTGGCTATGGCTGTGGCTATGGCTGTGGCTGGCAGCTGTAGCTCCGATTTGACCCCTAGCCTGGAACTTTCATCTGCCGCAGGTGCAGCCTTAAAAAAGTAAAACCAAAACAAAACATATTGCTAACTAAACTTAGCAGGTTTAGGATGTGGGTGCTTAAGCTCAGCAAGAATCTAACTATGTTAGTACAACAATGTGAGTGAAATACAAATGAAAAAGCAGATCAAATGGTGATTTTAACATCATGCTTCAGTATGGCTGCATAGTTTATTCACTTTTGGTCAGTGACAATGTATCTTCTTAAAGCTGATATCCGGGACCTCTAGGCAAGCTAGAATCCTAATTTCCCTCGACCCACCCATTCTTTTTTCAGAAAATATTCATTATACAGTCTTGTTTTTTCTGTCTTATCCAGATTGATCTCTTCACAGAAATTTTCCATTTCTTTCAATGGCACCAATTTTTTGGATTTGCCCAAACAAAACTTGTCTTTTCCCCTACACTCTAATATAGGTTCTATACTGTTGCCTGGATTTTTCCATCCTTCCAAACCACCCTCATTATCTCTGCCGTATCAAGAATCATGATCTTGGAACTCAGCAGACCTGGGTCCAAGCCTATTTTCTAGCACTTTTACATGTTCTTTTACTTTATTTTTATTTAAAAAATTTTTTTTCTTTGTCTTTTTGCCATTTCTTGGGCTGCTCCCGAAGCATATGGAGGTTCCCAGGCTAGGGGTCTGATCGGAGCTGTAGCCACCAGCCTATGCCAGAGCCACAGCAACACAGGATCCGAGCCGTGTCTGCAACCTACACCACAGCTCACGGCAACGTTGGATCATCAACCCACTGAGCAAGGGCAGGGATTGAACCCGCAACCTCATGGTTCCTAGTTGGATTCGTTAACCACTGCGCCACAACGGGAACTCCTACATGTTCTTTTAAACTTAGTATTCTAAGTATCAGTTTCCTCACCTAGACAGTGAAACCATTTTATAGAGGTAGTTATATGAATGACAGGTACTGTGCAAAGATAGTGTTCAACTTGATGGAAGCTCTTCACGTAAGGAATTAAGGGAAGCTAGAAGAAGATGAATGAAAAGCTGTTCCTGTCCCTTCCAAATTCAGCTGGTGTGTACCAGGCCTGAGGGCTGTGTGAGCTTCTGATGGTCCACAAGAGAGCAGTGAGTCTTCTCTGAGAAACCAGTCCTTGGCCGGGGTTTCACCTCCCCAGTGACTAACTCATCTGGGCAAGGGAACCGAAGGCTGAAATGTTGGGATTGCTGTGAGGGGAAGTCAGCCCGACAGGCTGAGTTGCCTTTCTTGTCCTTGGCATTGTAACAGTGCACAGTCTTCTGTTGTTCCTGGAACCACTCGAGCGTATAATGAATGGAGTACCAGTGATTGGAAACGGTCGGCCCTCGATGATATTTCCGCAAGTTGTTTTCCTTCTGCAACTTGGTAATGGATTTTTCTAACTTTAACAGGATGGTTGAAGTGTCTCATGATTTTATATGCTGTTGCCCCCTCCGGAGCCAGCGCTGTCCAGTTATCATGTCCTTTTTTTTCAACACTGAAAATCAATGCCTCTCCAAAATCTGAAATGTTTTCCTTGGAAGGTTACATGATCCTAAGCAAACAAACAAAGTGAAGAGCCATGCTAGTTCTTCTGGAGGCATTTGAACTTTTTTTTTTCTTTTTTAATGAGTTAAGTTTTTGGAGGTGTAGATTAGGTTCACTGAATTCTGCAGAGGTCAGGGGAGAGTAAGGAATGTAAGATAGTCCTTGAGCAGGAGGGAAACGGAGCTCCGTGGGGCTGACCCATTTCTGTGTACCTGCACCAAGCCCTAGCTAGCCAATAAGTTGAAGAGGGAGGCCAAGGGCGAAGTTGTATTAAGTAACAAAGCTCTATGAAGACCAACTAGCCAGACATACCTGGGTTAAAATTCCACCTCCACTGCGAATTAGATGGATGAACTTGGACATAGTTCTTAAAATCCATGACTTCAATTTTCACACCCTTTGCAACCTTATGAGAATTAACAGGTATTGAGTGCTTATCATATGCTGGCAGCTGCTCTAAGCACTTGGCTTGTAATATTCTATTTAATTTTCATAATAATCCTATGAGGTATGAAACAAAAGTGATTTGGGTTGTAAAGATAAGAAAAATAAGAGAAAGAACACCTCACTGAAGGTAACACAGTAAGTAATGATAATGTCAGAATTTTAACCTAGGCAGTTGGACTCCAAAGCCTATGTTTATATTTATTTATTTATTTCTGTCTTTTGTCTTTTTTAGGGCCACACCTGCAGCATATGGAGGTTCCCAGTCTAGGAGTCAAATCAGAGCTGTATCTGCCAGCCTACACCACAGCCACAGCAATGCAGGATCCGAGCCGTGTCTGTGAGCTACACCACAGCTCAAGGCAATGCCAGACCCCTAACCCACTGAGGAAGGCCAGGGATCGAACCTGAAACCTCATGGTTCCCAGTCAGATTAGTTTCTGCTGTGCCACAATGGGAACTCCAATCATTTATTTATTGATTTATTTTTGTCCAAAGCCAATGTTTTTAACCACTATGGTATAATTAAGTCACTTGATATATTGCCTGGCATATCAGCATTTAATGAATAGGAGAATCTAATATATACTTATATATTGTTCTTATATTTCAATATATGTCATATAGTCAAGGTTTGTTTTTGGAAATTTAAACAAGAATCAGTAAACTGTGTTCAATGGTTCTTTATTCCTAATTAAGTCAAATTTACTATCATCCCTCATAATTGCTTAAATTAAAAAAATTAATTTATTTCTACCCTTTCTTCTACATTTAAGGTATGCCCTGTCATTTTTACTCATTTTGTTATCACATTTTTCCATGGGTTGAAAAGTTGCCTTACAAATGTTACTGACATATTTCATATGTGGTTGTTTAGTATCTTCTGCTACTTTGTTTTGAGGAAGAAAACTTGATTTTTTTTTTTATTTTCCCACTGTACAGCAAGGGGATCAAGTTGTCCTTACATGTATACATTACAATTACATTTTTTTCCCCACCCTTTCTTCTGTTGCAACATGAGTATCTAGACAAAGTTCTCAACGCTATTCAGCAGGATCTCCTTGAACATCTATTCTAAGTTGTGTCTGATAAGCCCAAGTTCCCGATCCCTCCCACTCCCTCCCTCTCCCATCAGGCAGCCACAAGTCTTTTCTCCAAGTCCATGATTTTCTTTTCTGTGGAGATGTTCATTTGTGCTGGATATTAGATTCCAGTTATAAGTGATATCCTATGGTATTTGTCTTTGTCTTTCTGGCTCATTTCACTCAGTATGAGATTCTCTAGTTCCATCCATGTTGCTGCAAATGGCATTATGTCATTCTTTTTTATGGCTGAGTAGTATTCCATTGTGTATATATACCACCTCTTCTGAATCCAATCCTCTGTCGATGGACATTTGGGTTGTTTCCATGTCCTGGCTATTGTGAATAGTGCTGCTATGAACATGCGGGTGCATGTGTCTCTTTTAAGTAGAGAAAACTTGATTTTTAATTTATTACACTTAATTCTGTCATCTGGTCTCCTGTAATGTTTCTACTCAAATGTTTTCTGAGATAATAAAAATATGTGAATAGTTCTTTATTCCTAATTAAATCAAATTTCTTATCATCCCTCATAATTGCTTAAATTAGACTTGCGGTTGCCAAGGGGGAAGGGGAGGGAGTGGGATGGACTGGGAGTTTGGGGTTAAGAGAAGCAAACTATTGTATTAGGAGTGAATAAGCACTGAGATCCTGCTGTATAGCACAGGGAACTATATCTAGTCACTTGTGATGGAACATAAAGGATAATGTGAGAAAAAGAATATATATATATGTATGTGTGTGTGCGTGTGTGTATGACTGGATCACTGTGCTGTACAGTAGAAATTGAAAGAACACTGTAAGTCAACTATAATGGAAAAAATTAAAATCATTAAAAAATTCTGATTTACTTTTGCCCTTTCTTTTATATTTAATCCTTAAGTAATGTCTATATATATGACCTATTTCAGGATCTTACTTTTTTAATAACTGTGCTTCATTCTAAGTGTTCCACAAACCAACCAGCCAACCAACAAGTAAATAAAGAGAAATAGATCAGATCAATGAACTAAAAGGGGCCTTTGGGTAGGGGAATCCCAGGCCCATTTTAATATCCTTGAATGAATTCACAAGAGAAATCTAGACCCATGTGGTACACAAATTGAGTTTAGCAACCAAAGGCTGACATACTGGCAATTTCACCAAACTTGTAAAAACTGGTATTTTTGACTGAAGAAATGAAATTTGCATTGATAACATAAACAGATTGACATTCATTTGTGAGAATATGATCAATCTACAATAAGCACACTAGCCAATTAGCTGTTCATTGGAAAATAGCTTCAACTTACTGTAAAATTAATAATTCTTTCCCTTTTTTTTTCAACATGGGCAATAGGAACTTTTTGGTTTTGCTTAAGTATTATCTATTCCAGCTTATACATTGTTTACTTTTCTTAATGTAATAATAACATCATGGCATAAATGCATTTTTTCCATGTGAGATAATTATATGAATTAAGTTCGTCCAATACTTACACCTAGCATGAGTTCAAAACATTATTTTTAATGTTTTGATTATAAGCAAGTAAATGAGCATATGTCCAATTACATTTTGGGTGCAATAGCTTTAGCCACCACATTTTGGCATTTTATTTTATTAGCTAAAAGTTCACATATGGTTTCCATGTCTCTAAGCTGCCTTTAAGGATACAAGAGTTGTATAACCTAACATTGTTTTCTCTCCTCCTCTCTCCCAGCCCCCTCCCTATTTTTCACATATGCGCCCTCATAGAGGTACCTTTTGTGGTTTTAAAGATTATACGTGCAAATTGTGAAAACCTGAAAGTTTGCTGGTGCTTTGAAGAAATGATGAAAGAAATGCCTCTACCCCTAAAGTTTTTACCTAAAAAAAAAAAAAAAAAACCTAAAATAAATGCCAAAATGTTTACTATAGAAGCGAAGTATTAGTATGCAAATATCTAAGGCATGATTTCTAGCTGCTTCCTTCTTATGCCTGATACCATGCTGTTACTATAGTCCCTTCCCTCTTCAGAACCTTCCTCAGCAGCTTTGGAATGAAGGAAGGGGGAAAGCGAACATCTTAAAGACGAAAATCTATAAGACACAACCATGCGGGTAAAGGACACAGGATAAAGGAACACAAAGAAACATATTCAGCACCTTTTGGTTTCAACATTTCGCTCTATGTATCTATGTTACTGATACAGTTAATGGCTTGGAAAACTGCAAGACTCGCATATTTTGGCCAAGAGTTAAAGACAACCTTTCTTAACAACTAAAACTTGGTTACTTTTTGAGGTTGTTACTCGAGAACTTTGAGACCCTAGGGTTAAATCAAATAAATTTCAGTTACCTTGCCTATATATTGAAAATGCTATATCCAGTTTCCAAAGAAAATGGGGATTTTGAATATATGGTTGAATAACAAAGATTTCTGAAACTTTATATACCCATAGTATTACATCAGTACTAGACACTCTTCAAGTCCAGTGTATATGTAAGTGAAGAAGAAAAGCAGTAAGACCTAGAAATAGCCAATTGTGTTAAATGTTGTACTAGACTTGCCATACCAGTAGATCAAACCCCTGGCTTTCAAAGGTTAACATTAAAAGCTATTTGCTGGCAAAACCTTAGGAACCAGGACATGAACCCTTGCCTCTTTTCTCCTGAGGAACAAATTTGATGGGTATACTTTACAGCTGATATGATGGAAAGTGTTTGAGCTTCACAAACCAGTCTGTATCTACTCGGGCAGCTGATTTTCTTCTCTCACCTCTATAGGCAAAAATGTCTTTTTAGATGATAGGAAATCTTTGTTTCTTCGCCAAAAATAGATCACCAAAGTAAGCCAACTGCTTACCAAAAGAAGACATCTAGGTTTTTTTTTTTTTTTTCCAGTTATAATATAGTGAATTTGAGTTGTATGATGTATACTGATAGTGCTACTTAGAATTTGGGTATACCATGTCAAAGTGCAAGGATGTTTTCCCGCCTTAGGTTCACTTTTCAAATGTGTCTCTCACTTATATTAACTACCACTGTCTATAGTTTGACTCATTTTGACTCTGAAAAGTCAGTTTTTGTAACTAATTGCCAATGAATGTTAGAATGTTATAAATTTATAGTTGAGTTGGAAATTTCCTTTTCCTTTAAATCTGGTGGAAATGTATTCAAGACTGATTTTTCATTTGCAGTGTGCAGAACCTAACATTAATAGTATTTAACCGAGAGAATATATATCTGTTTTCTAAATTGAGTCTGGGTCTTAACTGCTCGTATCACATGATATGAAGGTTATAGAAACTACGATGCTCTCAGACTGTGGTTAAAACATCATGTAGGGTTGTTGTTCCTTATTGCAGATTTCCTATATTATTTCTAAACTGGCCCATCTTTTTATTATTAGTCCCTTTAATGCTATTTAGAGGAAAAGTTCAGCGTGTCATATGAATGTTCTCAGGAATGGTGATTATTTTAATGGTAATAGAAATAGTAGGTACCATTTATGAAGCATCGACTCTGTGCTTGGTACTATATTAATGCATTAATACATTATCTAGTTTAATGCTCCAACAATAACTTTATCTCCCATGTTGTACATGAGGAAAATGGAAACTTTTAGAAATTACAGGTAATTTGCTGTAAGCCATACTACCCAGAAGGGACAAAACTGAAGTTTAGCCCAAATCCTTCTCTATGAAACAGTTAACAGAATTTTATAGTGGTGCAATTTAATGTTAGAAATTAACCTTTTAATATCAGCGAATTTGATTAAGAAAATTATGTGAACTAGAAATTTTGAAGAATTTCACTAAAAATGTTTTTAAAGGAGATATATATGTGTGTGTGTGTGTGTATATATATACACACATATTTTGTCTTTTTAGCATATGAAGTTCCCAGGTTAGGGGTTGAATCGGAGTTGCAGGTGCTGGCCTACGCTACAGCCACAGCAATGTCAGATCTGTGCAACGTCTGCAACCTACACCATAGCTCATGGCAACACCTGATCCTTAACCCATTGAGTGAGGCCAGGGATCGAACCCCCATCGTCATGGTTACTAGCAAGTTCCTTACCACTGAGCACAACAGGAATCAATATTTTTGCAGTAAACAATATATACATGAGGTATAAAATTCAAGTTAGAAAAGATTATACAGTAAAAAATATATCTTCACTCTCACCTATACACCTTGGTTTTCCTCCGAAAAGGAAACTATAAGCACCTGTTCCTCCTCATAAATACCCACCATGATTATAAGCACCAGCATGTGGGCGAGCACCTGTGCATGTGGGCCCCCCCAACATTCTTCCTTACACAACCCTGACAATCATTCCTTTTTTATAATGGAAACTCATTCTGTTCTTGGGAAAATGTGCCTTGCTAAAATACAGTATTTCCAAGATACCTTGCCATTTGAGCAGTTATTCAATACGGTTCTGGCCAATGAGAGGGAAACAGAAATTGACACTTAGGGTTTTAGGGAATATTCTTTGGAAGGCTGCAGAATGTACAGTTTCACTTCTTTCTGCCTGAAATGTCACTAAAATAGTGGAGCTGGGACAACCATCTGTGTTAAGGAGGTGGTAAGTCACATCAGGAAAATTTGTGAAAGAAAGAAATAGCCTGGATTTTTGCCATTAAAGTGGTAAGGCTGTGGTAGCACCAGACTGCTTCTGTTAGAAAAATAAAATTCCTAATTTATGTTTCATCCTTTTAACAACAGCATAATATTCTACTTTGTGGATGTAGTATAATTTATTTCTCATCTCCCATTAAATTACAGTTATGTTGTATTAATGGTCCCATTAGAGACAATTTTGCAATGTTATCTATGTTCATGTTAATCTGTGCATGAACACATGTATCTGTGCAACGAAGTCCTAGAATCAGAACTGCTCAGGCAAAGGGAACACACACTGAGAAAGTTTAGGTGCTGCCCAATTGCTTGCCATAGAAATTGTTCCAGTTTATTGACATCGACTCATGAAAAAGGAGGTTTCTCCACATTCTTATAAATGAAACACAAAAAATTTTAGATTTTGTTTTCCAAACTGAAAAGCACAAGGTAGATCCAAGTGTACTTTTAATTTAAATTTCTAAATGAAAGATTTTCATACTTATTTAATTTCTTTCATTATAAATAATAAGGATGAAAATCTTTCATTTGTGATACATTCATTTAGTTTCCTTTTTCTATACTTGATATTCTTTTTCCAAATTTCATTGTATTCATTTTTACCTAAGGATTCAAATTAAATTTTCAAGTATTAGGAGATTCCTTTATTCTTATGTAATTTATATATTCCAATCTTTGAATTCGTAGTTAAGGTTTTGTGGGGTTTTTTTTTTGTCTTTTTGCTATTTCTTTGGGCCGCTCCCACAGCATATGGAGGTTCCCAGGCTAGGGGTCGAATCAGAGCTGTAGCCACCAGCCTACGCCAGAGCCACAGCAACATGGGATCCGAGCCACGTCTGCAACCTACACCACAGCTCACGGCAACGCTGGATCCTTAACCCACTGAGCAAGGGCAGGGACCGAACCTGCAACCTCATGGTTCCTAGTCAGATTCGTTAGCCACTGCGCCATGACGGGAACTCCGGTTTTGTGTTTTTTTTAATTCATGCAAATTCTTTTACATTTAATTAAATTTATGTACGCAACTCAATTCAATTTATGAAATTGAAAAGGCCTTCTCCACTCAGATTATAAAAACTTTCTCCTATGGATTTGAATGATCCATTTTGGAGTTCGTTTGGTGTGGCATGTGAGGTAGGGATTCAACATCATTTTCTTCCAGATGTTTACTCAGTTGTTCCAACAGAGTTATTAAATAAACCCTTTCCCCTTACTAGTTTGTAATGCCACTTTTATCATATACTATACGCTTATCCATATTGGAGTTTATTTTTGGCCATTTTGATCTATTCCTTTAATCTGTTTAGTCATGGTCTAGCATCACATTATTTTAATTATTGTAGCATTATAAGATGGCTCGTCTTTGGGTTTGGTCCCTCATTATTTCATTTCTCAGAATTGTTTTTGTTCTTCCTTGTTTATTTTTCTACATGAACTTTAAAAACAGTATATCTGCTCCTGAAAAATATTCTTTTATTATAAATTTAATATTAAATGTAAAGTAAGGAAAAAATCTCTGACATGTATTCCTATTCAAAAATATTATGTACATCTTCATCAAATACTTATTTCCTCAGTAGCATCTTATGCTTTTATTCTTACAATCTTATACATCTTCTGTTAAT
The DNA here is from genome assembly GCF_016906955.1 of Phacochoerus africanus. Lineage (NCBI taxonomy): Eukaryota > Metazoa > Chordata > Mammalia > Artiodactyla > Suidae > Phacochoerus > Phacochoerus africanus. The sequence continues at coordinate 188,016,656 of NC_062544.1, forward strand.
TTATCCTATTTTCACTTTTGGTCGTTATCACTATTGTAAAAGGGATTTCTATTTGCTCTTTTAACTTACCATTGTTTTTATACATGATTTCAGAATTTTAACTTACCAAATGCATTGCTCACTTGTGAAGTTTTTTAATTCATTTTCTAGAATTTTCTAGATAAATAAAAGTATCATTAGCAAATAGTGATAATTTTCTCCTTTTCCAATTTTTAAGCTTGCTATTGCTTCCTTATTTCCAACTGCAATGGGTAGAAGTAGAAATTCAAATTCAAATGAGGGCTCTATTTTAACTAAAAAACATTAATATACACTCCCAACTTTACTCCATACCTCCCCACCCCCATTCTCAGCGCTATTAAATTTATCCTGGTACAGCTTGCTCTCGGAGGAGCATAACTATCCATAGAGAATATATATTAGCTACAACTAATTTTTGGTGGAAAACAAGGTAGTGGAAAAAGGTAAAAATGGTGATAAATTTAAAAACTATATGAAAGCCAATGAAATTCCTAAATAATGAAAATATTTACAAGCTTTAGCAAACATTTCCACCTTTTAAAATAGTATTCACAGCAATAAAATCCAATATAAAGAAAAACATTTCCCTGGAGTTTAGTGTTTAAAAAAAAAAAAACCTATTTGGAAAATTCCTCACTTTAATCAAGACAGATATTCACGTATATGATAGAGCTTTATAAGTATGTTCAATATTTTTTACTGGAGTCAAATTTCAGTTATTTAATATGAAACACTTTCTATCCAAGTAACTGGAAACTTTAAGATGACTAGATAACTTTTTAAAATTAGTGTGCATATTAGATAGAATTGTCAAACATTTAAGCCCTCTTCATTCTTTGTTATATTTCACATTTGATTTTCATCAGAAACAAATAAATGGATAAAAAGAACCACCAAATAAGAAAAATGAAATATGTAAAATAATGAATTAAATAAGATCAAAGATGATAAAGTCAGTTTACTAAGAGGAATAGTTTACCTACTGCAAATGTTGATCTCAAAACTAATTTCACAGCAAATTCTTTCCGTAAAAAAAAAAAAGAAAGAAAGAAACATGTCATGGCCAATAACTGCTGAAAAACTGTGGAGACTGGCACTTCCAAATGCTTGGCAGATTATTAAGCCAATTTTTATTGAGTCCACTCTAGCTGTTGGAGGGTCTGTGATTCCCAACTGTTTCACATCAGAGAATGAAAACAAGTAGGGCCCAGCCAAGACCACATTGGTGACTGCCAGCCCCTTTATATGCCAAACATGAAAGCAACAAGTCCAGATGCTTTGATCCTTGCATTTTTGGATTGGGCCCAAAGTTATAGAAAAAAAAGCACAACTCATGTTAGGACAACATACATTAAAACTAGAAATCAATCAATAGCACTGTGACCTTCAAACTCAGTAAATGTTTGGAGTTAGATTCGGAGCATGTAATCTAAATTGGGGATTGCAAGTTGGAACCAGTCCTAAACTAACAGAAAAAAATGTATATTTTTAAAATATAGAGATTAAAGGAAGCAACAGATGAAGTTTTAATTTATACGTGTATGTGTGTGCATGTGTATATATATATATGTATATATTCATGAAGAATGGATTCTAATTTAAAAGTCTCTAAATGGTAAGAAAAGAAAGCCATGACCACAATGAAAACCTCTTTTTCTGCATGTAATTAAAAGAGAAACCAAATTGTGGCAGGAAAATATATTGGAAGGAAATTATGAGCTTTCTCCCAATTGAGGGTAAGAGAATAATGAGATAATTTAAGAGGTGAGTCACTTGGTTGCTAGGACACTGTCCTGACTCGCAGCAGCTCTCTGGCCTGCCGTCTTAGGAAACAGTTGGCTCTGGTCTTGGCAGGGTGATGGCCCTAAATTCCCCAGCGCAGGTATATTGAAGAGCTGGCAATGCAGACCTGAGCTGAAGAGCGGATGGCCAATTTGAATTTGGGCACAAGTAAAACTGCAGCCTCAACCCTAGTATTTTAATCACTGCCTGTGGCCGATGTAGTTACTTGAAAAAGTAAAACTTCTGGGACAGAAAAAAAATAACAGTTAAAAGTAGCTTAGTTTAGGCGGGCAAAATCTGGCACCAAGAAATAATTAAAAGTAATCTTGCATCCTTTATTTTATTTTGTTTTTTAACTTCCCAATAATGATTTGACTGTAGTGTCACACAATTTCTGTCTAGACTACATTGTGTTAAAACCTCACCATTTTGTATTATAAAGCTTTTGAATTGTTCCTGGCACCAAACAGGCTGTTTGAGCACAAAAGCTAATATATGGTAATGCTGATAACGTTCAAAAACCTATCATTACGATTTGTCTCTCTTTTCTCATTTTTTTTAAGTATACTTTTTTCTTGGTCAGAATAGTAAATTAGTGGTGGTGATAATACCTTGCAATCTCTATTGACAGGTCAGAAAAGCAATGCACAGATAGTCTAACATTTTCAAAACTTTCCAGGAACTGGCCTCTCCAGTTCCTGGAAGATCTGGTCTCAGCCTGCAAAAAAACTTCTTTTCACCCCCACTGCAGTATTAACTTGCTCACAATGCCTCACAGCATCACCAAGAGAGCTAGATCAGGAAAGATGATGATACTATCAGTGTGACTGTGTTATCCACCTGTGTTCTGGGTCCCTACATGTGTACCCATGCACAAGGCAAGGCCTATTAGTGGAAAGTATAAGAGTAAGTTAAGGCACAAGATCAGAAAGTGGCCTGTTTGTAAACGAGCCCATTTATATAGGTCTGGAAACAGCTTGATTCAAAATTTAGAAACAATGACATAACAGCATGGAATCCATCCTTTGCACTGGGGTTTTCAGTTGTTGCTAGTCACTTCTTACATAGATTAATGGTCATATCTTTATGTATGTATTCCATTCTTTTAATGGAATTCTTCTTTTACTTGAAGCAAATATTAACTAGATCTATTTCTAAATAGATATATACCTAGTTGAAAAAAGTACACATCTGTTCATTTATCCATTCATCCTTTGTTGAGCCCCTATAACTTGTGAAAGACAAAGTTGGAGGCTGAAAAGAATTTTAAAAAGTAGAAAACAGTATGTTACAGTAGAAAGGTCACAGACTTAGAATAAGAATGTTTAAATTAATCCTGGCTTCTTCATTCAGCAAGGATATGACCTTGAAGAAATCACTTATTCTCTCTGTATTTCAGTTTCGTCATTTTAAAAATTGAAATAATGGGAGTTCCCGTCGTGGCGCAGTGGTTAACGAATCCAACTAGGAACCATGAGGTTGCGGGTTCGCCTGCCCTTGCTCAGTGGGTTAAGGATCTGGCGTTGCCGCGAGCTGTGGTGTAGGTTGCAAACGCGGCTCGGATCCCATGTTGCTGTGGCTCTGGCGTAGGCTGGTGGCTACAGCTCTGATTGGACCCCTAGCCTGGGAACCTCCATATGCTGTGGGAGCGGCCCAAGAAATAGCAAAAAGACCAAAAAAAAAAAAATAAATAAATAAATAAATAAATAAATAAAAATAAAAAAATAAAAATAAAAATAAAAGTTGAAATAAGACCACTACCCTACTCTACTCTGATCTTGAGGATTAAGAGAGAAAATACTAAATAGATGACAATCTTTTGTAAATTATAAGTATGGGGCCAACATAGGCATTATAAGGACTTTTTCCTGCTCCAAAGGAGCTTTCCATCCATTTCTGGAAGCAAATATCTTTACATCAAATGGCGTAGGTACCAATAAAGGAAGTTTTTGATAAATCACAATGAGTGGTAAATTGCTTTAATTATTATATATACAAAAGATATCAAGAGGATAGTGAGTAGAGGCTTCAAGATTTGAGAGGACCTCAAAAGATGGTTACAACTGTTCTTGAACAAGAGAAAACATATGTAGTTGGAGAATTCTCTAAACCATAATACAAAAGTACAAATATAATCCAATATTCACTTAGTTGATCATTTATTCACTCATAAATATTTATTTATACAAAGAGAACAATTTAGCTGAAACTCTTTTGGAGAAGATGGGAAACAAAAGATGAAGTTTTCACTTCTTCCTGATATACTATAAATCATGGTAAAAGCTGGAGCAACTGTGTCATTTTAGAGATGGAACAAGTAAAAGATGTATATCCCAATGGAGAAAATATAAGAGAGGCTAACAAGAAATCTCTGTTCCAATTTCTCTAGCCCAAGCTTGCCAAGTGGGGAAGTGACACTCAAGCCAAAATATAGTGATATATTTTTGGAACAACTCTTGGCTTAGTGCAGCGTTTGGAATAATGATGGAGGGGTATTTTGGATGGTGTATCTGGTCTACTTGGTGTTGGCACCTCTGATGTTGTTCCGAAGCTAGGTGAGCCACTCTGTCTTGTCAGAATGCAGGCAACTCTGGATGTCAGGCAGATGGCCAGGAACACCAAGACAAGCCTGAAAGAGGGTCAGAAGTGGAGGAGGAAAAAAAAAGGAGAGCTCAGGCAGTCCCATTCCCAGCTGGAGTACATACAAGAAGTGCTGGCAGTTATGCCTTAGATCTACAGTCCAAAAAAGAGTCTGAATAAAGGACAGTGGGTTGCATCCAGTGACTGGGTTGGCCACAAATTTCCCAGATGGGTTGACTGAGGAGGCAAGACATGACAGACATGAGAAAGATACATGATGTAAAAAATCCAAAAAAGACAGAATGCAGCCTCAGGATAAAAACTATCTGCAGCTCTGTTGTCCCAGTTCTGCCTTGGTATCTCCTCTTTCTCTTTCTCCCATTTCTCTGGCAAAACTGTTGTATCCCTCATCCCTTCACTTTTCTTTCCTAATTTCTGTTTATAGCAACCAATTCAATGAACACAATTTCAAGTTCCGGAATATACATCAGGGTTTCTTACAAACTATTTTTAGAGAATTTTTTTTAACTGAACAAACAGTGAATATTTAAGTGTTAATAACAGGTATTTATATCTTTTTGTAATGGTAAACTGGCTTATTGCTGATGAACCATCCCACCAAAAATAAGAAAAAGTGGACAACACCCAGACATACAAATACACATAGTCTTTCCCTCTTCCTCTCTGGATGAATAGATAGATAAATAAATAGATAGATAATTTTTGTGCTCAGGAATTGGGAGCTATCAAGGCCGTGAGGATAACAAAAGTCAAAATTTCCAAGATAAAAAAGTGTAGAGAGGCAGAAAACTGGGACCAATGTCCTGGACCATTTCTTCTCACTTTACACTGATGTGCAAGCAGAAGCTAAGAGGCTGAGAGTGTGAACAGATCACCTGGAAGAACTGGGTAGTAAAGTTTAGGCCTTACCAACAAGGAATTCTCAAAAAGACCCAGGCTTTCAACAGGGACATCCCAAAGGATGTCCTACACTTTAAGTGTAGGAGTAAATTGGAATTAGACTGAACTTAACAAAAACTAAATTCATTTGATAGTTTTAAATTATCTGTCCCTACTTTAACTGTCTATAAGATTATATAGCCCCCAAACATACAAACGAAAATAAAAAAAGACAAGAGGAAAAACCTTCAGAGAAATCCAGATACAGTAGTTATCAGACAGACTTATAAAATAACCATAATTAGTATATTTAAGAAATTAAATAAGAGGATTACAGCATAGACTTGAAAGTCAAAAATAATAAAACATATACTATAAAAATGAAAAATAAAAAAATTGAAATTAGAAACAATAGATTAGGTTAGTATTAACCTAGATATAGCTAAGGAGGGCATTATTAAATTTGAAGACAGATCAGGAAAAAAAAAGGTATCTCTAGACTGAAACTTGGGGAGAAAAAAAGGTGAAAAAAACAAAACAAACCCGGAAAACAACAAAAAAGACATGGGGCGGAGGTGGGAAACGGGTTACTGTACTTGTAATTGGAGTCCTAGAAGGAAAGGAGCAAATGTTCTAAATGTAAACAAAAATATCATTAAGCAGAGTCAATGTGAACTCCAAATGGACTATACATATAGAAAACACCACTGAGGCCTTTCACAGTGAAACTTCAAACCCAAATAAAGAAAACATCTTAAAAGTAGTCCAAAGAAAATAGGTACATTTCCTATAAATTACTGACTGTAAGACGGGGAGCCAGTAATGAAAGTCAAAAATCAAAGGAATTACATTTTAAAAGTGCTAAAGACAATAACTACCAATTGAAGTTCTATACCTTATGAAAATATTTTAAAAAACAGTTATTTGTTAAATAATGCCTTTTATGACAACCATAACCTAAGATAGTGTATTATCAACAGATGCACACTGATGGAAATATTAGAGAAGTTCCTTTGGCAGAAGGAAAATGATCCCAGAGGAAAGCATGGAAAAATGGGAAGGAATAATGATTGAGTCACAGATATAATAGATATGAGGCTAAATCTAAATAAATATTGGCTGATTAAAGCAATAAAGGCAATGACCCTTTGAATTTAAAACATGTAAAATTAAAATATATAACAACAAAGGCATGAGGGTGATAAATTAAGTAAAAGTATTCTAAGGTCCTTGCAATGTTTAGGAAAGGTGATAATATTAAAGTATAAAAATCAAGAATACTTTTTACTATCTAGGGTAATCAATAAAATAATAAAAAGATGTAGTTAATAAGCTAATAAAGGAGAAGTTAAAGCAAGGAAAAAAGGAAAAAGAATGTAGACATGTTGAAACAAATAGAAAACAATACTTAGATGGTAGATTTAACACCAAAAATATGAGTAATGACATTAAAGTTCAGTGGAGTAAATGTTCTAATAAAATACAAATATTATCAAGTTGTAGTTTTAAGGAAAGCAACAACAAAATCATTAAGTTATTTACAAGAGGCATACTTTAAATATAAAAAATGTTCAAAGGTTAAATGTGGGGAAAGTTACATCTTGCAAATCATAAATGAAAGAAATCTGGAATAGCTATGTTAATATTAAAGTAGACTTTAAAATTGGAATCATTGCTATATCTAAAATAAGAATTTCTTAATGTTTAGAATTCTGAATTTCTTTCTATTTAGTAAAAGCAAAATTGATAGAACTAGAAGGAAATATTAAAATATATATAGTTAATATACTTCAGAAACTGATAAAAACAAACAAAAAGCAGTAAAGATACAGAAAAATTAACATGATTAACAGATTTAACTTAAATAACATCTGTAAAGTGCCACACACTAGTTGAATGTATATTCTTTACAAATGCCCTTTGAAACACCAAAATTGAGCATATGATGAACTTTAAAGCGAATATTAGCCAATGTTAAAAACTGAAATGTTATCTGACCACAGTAGCATGAAGCTACAAATCAATAATTAAAAATATTTTCAAGTCCCCCAAAATTTGAAAAGTAGAATAACACACTTCTACATAACCTGTAGGTTAAAGAAATCACAATGAAAACTAGAAAAAAAGTTTAACTGAATGTTAATAAATGTAACTATCAAACCTTATAAAATATATCAGCTAAATTTATTTTTAGAGTTATTCTATTAAAAAAAAGAAAGCTTGAAGAATTATCAAAATATCTCAAAAGTTTTTTTAAGAAGAGCAAAAAATGAAACCCCAAAAAAGTAGAGGAAAAGAAATCATAATATGACAGCAGGAAATAATGAAATAGAAAACAGATATGCAATGGAGAAATTCAATAAAAAGAAAATTTAATTATTTTAAAAAATGCTAATAGAATTAACAAAGCAACACTAATCAACTGGAGAGAGTGAGAGAGAGGCATTAGTTACCAGCATCAGAAATAAAAATGGTAGGAGTTTCCATCATGGCTCAGTGGTTAACGAATCCAACTAAGAAACAGGAGTTTGCAGGTTTGATCCCTGGCCTCGTTCAGTGAGTTAAGGATCTGGTGTTACCATGAGCTGTGGTGTAGGTTGCAGACACAGCTCGGATCTGGCATTGCTGTGGCTGTGGCGTAGGCTGGCGATTACAGCTCCGATTAGACCCCTAGCCTGGGACCCCTCCATATGCCACGGTGAGGACCTGGGGGGAAAAAAAAAAGAAAGAAAAATGATAAATCATACAGTAATTAAAAAGAAAAATAAAAGAATATTATGAGAAATTTCATGCTAATAAAGTGGCCATGTGTCAAGAAAAGATTTTATTTACATGATGGTGTGCTAGACTTATTATTTGCTTCATATTAAACTACCCTAAGAAATAGGTTTTAGATTAGTACTTTGTGCAGGTCTAAATAATCTCTTTTAAGATTATTCAGAATTCCATTCCAGTCATTTTTTTGCCTCTCATTTTAAGTAGAGGCTATTAAGAAATCCTTGAAGAGCTAAGGTACAGAATTACCCCTTAGGATTTTAATTACAAAGTTATGTATGGGGATGTTTTAGAGGGTGACAACATAGATTCATAGAATAAATGAATTTTGGGTTGGATGACATGGTGAAGAAGAAAATAAAAGCAGAGAGTTGAGGGTCCTACATCATCCCAATACTTCAGAGAGTTGCTTGGTATACATGTCAGTTTTTTTAAATTTTTTATTAATTTTTATTAAAATATAATTGATTTATAGTGTTGTACCAACTTCTGTTGCACAGTGTAGTGACCCAGCCATATATATATATATATATATATATATATATATATATATATATATGTATACATTCTCTTTCTCATGCTATCTTCCATCAAGTTCTATCCCAAGAGATTGGATATAGTTCCCTATGCTGTACAGTAGGTCCTTATTGCTTATCTGTTCTATGCTGAGGTCCTGCAGGCTAAAGTACCACAGGTTCATGGATGATTTGTCCGAATGTTTTCAAAGAAAAAGAATGAATATTTATTGCACAAGATATTCTATCTTCCCGCAGTGCCTTTCTGAGTCTTTCCTGGATTCTCTGTTACTTCCCTCTCTGTGTCCATGGAAGACTTTCCCAAGTTCTATCTTCAGCCTGGTCTCCTCATATTAAACACACCCCCAAATAACTATCTTTATGGACCACTCCCCCAAACCTCTAAGCCTGGCTTCTTCAATGAACTCAAAACAGAGATCAAATCATGACACTCCTCTTCAACAAAGAGCTAACTCCTCATCGCTGAAGGTCTTTGATCCATGACTCAAACAATTCTGCCCCTCAACTCCAACTTACTGTTATTTTTCCCTCCTTCCCCGCCTGGCAACCTGTCTGACACTTTCCTGTCTCAGTGACACCTGCACCAGTGTGCAAACATCCTTTGCCCACTTCTATATACTCTCATACACTCTTCTCTCCCAGAAATGCCCTTTGCCCCTTGATCCACCTCTCGCTTCCTTCCTCATCTCTCAGGGGCTAGCTAAAATTCCACTTTATCTAAGAAAATTTCTGTATCAGTCACCCTGTTCTCTCCCTTGTCTGTAGCCCCAAAATAATATACACCTTTGCTAGATGAGTACTCACTCAACCTCTTTATATTTTTAATAACTAAATTATTTAAATTGTTTTTTCTACCAGATTACAATGCTGGGGACCGCCTTTTATTCATTATCGCTTTCCTTCAACCCTTCATCCATAGTTTATACAATGTAATTAATGGAATCCTTTTGATTTTTGAATTTTCTCTCTAAATATTCATTTTGCTCATGCATATCCCTATACCTAAGCTCTTCCTCTTCCCCTGGAAAAATACTGTTTATTCTTTAATATCCAGCACTCAATGTTGTTTCCTTAATGAATTTTCCCCCATCACCATACAGAACCATTTTCCAAATTTCATATGTAAAATATACTTTTTTGTTAGAATGTCTAAAAAGTATTTCTCACAAAGATATGCATTATTTGGCACTAAATTTGTGATGTGAGAGCTGAATTGTATGTATGTATGTTTATTATCATCTTGAAACATATTTTTAATCACCTTTGACTACTTGCAATTCTTTTCAATATTTAAGTAATTTTGACTAATTGTGGCAAACAGATTGTGTAAGAAAAAATATATATATTGCCACCAATATGCATCTTCTAGAATTAAGAGTTTGAGGGCAAAGTTGTTGCCACAAAATTGAAAAATCACAGGGAAAGTGTAAAAGAATGGTGCCAGGAACTTCAATCAATGTTTCAACAAGATTGCTTTGGCTACAGGTAACTGTTTGGGAAGGAGCTCAAATTTGATCTATGTACTGATGGCATGGGAACAATATTCCACCAAAAATTTTGATCATATACGTAGATTTTTCATGCATTGAAACTCAACCTATTCAACCAAAGGCAATATTCTTCAATGAAAGAAAAATCCTAACTCACTGAGATTTTTGATCCAGGCCCACATCTACAAGCCAGGTATGTATGAGCAGCTAAACACTGTATGTTCTGTAGCAGGCACTTTAAGATCATCTAGAATTTGTGCCCCTATATTGTAGTTTAACCTTGTCTGGGGTCACATATCTAGAGAGACAATAGTTTGAGGTATTTTACTAAATTGGTAGCTTAAAGAAAAAAAAAAGGAATTGTCACTTTCATTAGAAACCTATTTTAAAAGATAAGTTGAGTTGTTACATCTCATCTCCTACCGGCTTTCTTCCAAAACTCATAAACCTTGTATAAAACACTGAGACAGTGTGAATTGGAAGACAAAGAAAAATGCCAGCTTTGCAGTAAGAAAAGTCGCAGTTGAGTTGGGAAGACAGAAAATATGCATGAAACTATAAATAACGATAGGAAATACCAAAAACTAAGTATGTAGTTTGTGAAACGTTCTCTGACATGAGAAGAGATTTAGCAGATTGCTAGGATGGGAAGGAAGAGGTAATCATTCTCTGGGGGAATAGCACACATTCCTAGTCAAGATGCAGCAACAATCAACGTCAGAGCAAGTGTACGTCAAAGAAAGAATGCAAAGTTCTTCATTTAATTTTCTTGGATGATAGACTTGTAAAACTTAGCAGTTCCGGTGTCAGCTTAGACACTGTGTGTTCATGGTGCGTGCTCAAGATTTGGGTTCTTATCTTTTCTGACAGTTCTCCTGTAAGTTATTGTTTTAACTGATTGAGTTTAATTCTGCCAAAGTGATCCCATAGGCAGATTTCAACAATAGAATTTGTACAAATTTCCCAGAAGTTTTAGATTCAAAATTTTAATCTGGTGATGATTCGTCACAAATAATTGAAGTTGAATTTCAGTGGGGAAATATGAAATAGACTTCTTTATATTTGTGGAAATAATTCTGGTCAAAAAGCATATGACCCAATCTTAGTAGGTAATGAGGTATGAATCATTTCAACATAACCTTGAGAATGTTGCTTTCAAACCGAAATGACTAAATTTTTTTTCGTATTTCCTGTCTTCCTAAGATAGATCTTCAAAGCTAGATACATACCACAGTAATCATCCAACATAAGTGTTTTTGATTGAAGAAACATCTTTAATAGAAATAGGATGTACCAGGAATTTATTGGTCATGTCTTAAGTAGATGTTTAGTTTTTTCCATAGCTAACATTTTGGGATAATTTTGAAATATTCATTTAACAGTTTTAAACCACATACTCTGTGGACAGTTTCATTCCTTCATAACTAAAGACCCAATAAATCATCCAGTGTTTATTGAATGCCTGCTGTGTGCTCAGCTCTAGGCTCTGTTTTATGTGAGAGTTGGAAAAAAAATGCATTTGTGGCCATGAAGAGACTATCTTCCAATTGGGAAGACAATTGGCACATGGAAATGATAGCAGCCTTGGCTGGACCAAATAGAATCAAGTTTTTGGAGTGTGGAAAATATCTAACATGTGGTTTAAAAAAAATGAGAAAAAAATTTCATTCTGAGGGAACCCCAGAAATTAAACAAGCAGAGCTCAGGAAATGAAGAGCGTTACAAAACCAAAGAGCAGCTCTGACCTCCGCCCCTCCCCACAACTCCCATCATGTCCCAGAGCAGAGGCACAGTGCAAGCACCATCAAAACAGACAGTGCTCCAGGCCCAGCAACTATGGGCACCACTTTCCATGGCAACTCTGTCCTGCACACAGCTCCACTGGCCACATCTTTACAAAGTCTTCTTAGCCACTTCTCTCATTTCCATACACCCAAAATGTATCTCCTCAAGGTCTGCCTCAGATGATGCCTCTTATATCATGATTCCTGACTGATCCAGCTGTTTTTTTTTGTTTTGTTTTTTTTTGTGAACTCTTAGTCTGCAGCTTTCTCTTTTTTATTTATTTTTTATTTAAGTGGAGTTTATTTACAGTTGTGCCAATTTCTGCTATAGCAAAATGATCCAGTCATACATATGACATACATCCCCCTTCTTACATTGTCTTCCATCATGGTCCCAAGAGATTGGATATAGTTTCCCTGTGCTATACAGTAAGACCTCATTGCTTATTCATTTTTTTTAATTTTGTCATTTGTCTTTTTTTAGAGCCACACCCATGACATATGGAAGTTCCCAGGCTAGGGGTTGAATTGGAGCTACAGCTGCCAGCCTATGCCATAGCCACAGCAGTGCTGGATCTGAGCCATATCTGTGACCTAAACCACAGCCCATGGTAACACAGATCCTGAGCCCACTGAGCAAGGCCAGGGATCGAACCTGCATCCCCATGGATACTAGTCAGGTTAATTAACCACTGAGCCATGACAGGAACTCCTGCTTATCCATTTTAAATGTAACAGTTTGGATCTACTAATGCTAAACTCCCCATACATCCCAATTCCCCCTCCCCTGACCTCCTGGGCAACCAGAAGCCTGCTCTCCATGCCTGTGAGTCTGTTTCTGTTTTGTAGATAGGTTCATTTGAGCATTATTTTAGATTCTACATACAAATGATATCATATGGTATTTCTCTTTCTCTTTCTGACTAATTTCACTTAGTATGAGACTCTCTAGGTTGCATCCATGTTACTGCAAATGGCATCATTTCCTTCTTTTTTATGGCTGAGTAGTATTCCACTGTGTGCATGTGCCACATTGTCTTAATACATTCATCTGTCAATGGACATTTAGGTTGCTTCCATTTCTTGCCTATTGAGTCTGCACCTTTCATATTGCAGGACTATTTTTTACTTTCTGTCATAGAACTTGGCATCTGGGCCTTGGGTTCTCACTTTTCTCCAAAAGCATCTTGTCCAAAAGTGACTCTTCTTTACAGCTTCAACAGAGTCTAATAAAGGCTATACATTTAATATTACTTATTGAATGAATGGATATGATAGAAACTAATCAACATATGTGGAGTAAACTATAAATTACATATTTGGCTTTTTACCAACTTAAGTGATGCTTGACAAATGAGTTGAAATAACACTCCAGGTCTTTGAGCAGAAGAAGAAATCTGCATGCATATGAGTACAAGAAAGGATATGAGACAGTCCAGGGTGTTAGTGAAAATGATTTTGTCCCAGCTCTAAAGTCACAGGGCTGGACCAGGCAATTGGCAGTGGTGTTGGGAGACAGGATGAAACCATATGATTGGGTAGATATAGGATATAAAACAGGTAGATAATGAATTAGATATGTTTCTAATTTTTAAGCTCCATAGAAGTTTGAATAATGTCTTCTGTGTCATGTAGATACCATAATGTTAAGCACTATTTGTAAGTGAAAGTGGATCACTGGAAAGAGGATTGCTACACACCATTCCCAATCTGGGCTCTTAGCTATGTGATATTGAAAAAGTCACTTGACATCTCTGAACCTCAATTTTACTCAACCATACAGTGAGAATAGTAATGTTGAGTTCTTTTGAATGCTGTGAAGAAGAAAAAGTACAAAAAAAGTGCCTACTCTAATATGTATTAATATGTATTATTCAACTGGTTAAATGTAATTATCAATTAATGTTTGCTGAATTTAAAAATAAATACATTAGAGTGGAAGAAGAAGGTAAAGAGCAAAGAAAAGACACACAGGAGGAGCCCACAAGCCATTGGAAGAGAGCAAGAATAGTTCAGGGTCAAGAGTATCTATGGAAGATTTCAGTGTCCTCTGATTGCTTTAAATGGTGGCAGATGACAATTCCAAAGAGGTGAACCTCTGTGAAAAAGGAGTTAGAACCAATAGGGTTCATTTTTGTGATACATAAAGCATGCCACAAAATGAATCAGACACATCTTGAATATGAGCAATTCTTGTTGGTTCAATAGGTCTAAGTAGTTTGTTTTTAAGTATAAATAGTTTGCAGTTAAGATCATTGACTCTAACTACCATGTATGGTTGCATGGCTTAACTGAGCACTTGGTCAAATTAATTATGGAAAAAAAATGATGAAGCGGGGGGAGGGCTCAAGCTATGTAACCCTGGGAATAACAAGAGCAAGAGGTAAAGAATAGCCACTGACATGACATGCCATTCCCTTAAAGAACATGTCTCTTGTTTCTGCACTGTTTTTCCCCTTAAAACCCCTAAATCTTAAAAGAATGAAGGGCAAGGAGTTGTGGCATGCAACCTTTTAGATTTTCTCAGGATTCAAAAGACAATTTTGGTAAAAGAAAATGTAGGTTGAATATATCTGTTATATCTGCCATGATGTTGTATCCCAGAATACCTATTGACTGAGTACCTGTATTGTATGCCACCTTTGTCATACCTAAAGGGTTTAGATTGAGAAGGACTAACTAACGCATGGCATTGGAGCCAGCCTGCACCCTTGTATGTGTCTAGGTCCTTATTTCCTGGCCCTGAGCAAGGTAGGTCCTACATTACCAATCAGACTCAGTCCCTCTTCCTGTTGGACTTGAACTCAACCTCAGAATCCACCTCAACATATACCTCTAACCAGTCAATTATAAATGGATTGAACTAGCTAACCTCCAAGTTAAAACCTATTTGTCATCCTCAGTTTGAATATTTATCTGCCTTCAGGCAGGCGTCTGGAACACATGCTCTCTAAAATTCATGTCTCTTTCTATGGGCCTATAAAACTCTCAGTTCCAATCATTTAATTAGCAGAACAAGGTCATAATTATATACAAAGGAAACTCTTGAGTCTTGAATCCTTAAAGTAAATCAAGATTCCTTAATTTATATCTATGGTTGCATGGATAACTGGAACTTTGAGTATCCTTTAGGTCCTTCTAGTTGTGCACACATGCTTGTGTGTGTTTATAGAATTACTTCATATTTAATTTTACCCATGTTCATAATTTTATCCCATATTTACTTTCAAAATTGCTTTTTTAAATTTTTTATTCTAATCATTGAATGTTTCTGCACTAACCCATCACTCAATCTGAAGTCTTCTTAGCCCTCCTGGCATTACTAATCAGTCTGAAATATGGTGATACTAAAACTTCTTAACCCCCTGGCACTTTGAATGATGAGGCTCGGATTGCCTTCAAGGAGAACATCCCTGGTACTTCTCGCTTCAGCACACAGAACTTATTGCCAACAATTTGAGAAGAAATATTTAAACATGAAGTATTCTGGAATTCAAAACTAGTTTATGATCTTTCCACATCCTTACGTATTTTGAAAGATTTTTCCTTCTTTGTATAATTTCTTTCCTTTCCTCAGTAAAATCTCTCAAATATTTCTTTTCTTTCCTTTTTTTTTTTTTTTCTTTTTCGGGCCACACTAGTGGCATGTGGAGGTTTCCAGGCTAGGGGTTGAATGGGAGGTACAGCTGCTAGCCTACACCACAGCCACAGCAACACGGGATCCGAGCCGTGTCTGCGACCCACACCACAGCTCATGGCAACACCAGATCCTTAACCCACTGAGAGAGGCCAGGGATCGAACCCGCAATCTCATGGTTCCTAGTTGGATTCTTTTCCTTTGCATCATGACAGGAACTCCATTTTTTTTCTATTTTTGTTTTTGTTTTTTCTGACTCTCCCTTCTGCATAAAAGACCTCAAAGTTGTAGGTGTGCTTAAATTCTTTTTTTGTTACTCTTTTCTTTACTTTTTTTCCTAAAGACATTATGGATTATTCTCTTTATATCTCTTCCCCATTATGTGTAATATTTTCCTCAAAATCAAGTTTAAGCAAAGAAGCTATAGTATGTGGCCATTTCTCATTTCTCCCCTGGCACCAAAATAAATAGAGAAGAAGGTCGAATTTTGTTAGCATTTTGATTCTGTACATGCATGGCTCCAAGATTATAGCTCTCTCTGTACTGAAGGGCTTTTAGTAATTAATTGAATTCACCTAAATCACAGAGAAAAATTAAATTTTATTTCAAATAATTTCACTCTTGGTTTTGTCTTTTTAGGGCTGCACCCACAGCATATGGAGGTTCCCAGGCTAGGGGTCGAATAGGAGCTATAGCTGTGGCCTACGCCACAGCCACAACACCAGATCCGAGCCATGTCTGTGACCTACAACACAGCTCATGGCAATGCGAGATCCTTAACCCACTGAGCAAGGCCAGAGATTGAACCTATGTTCATGGATGCTAGTCAGATTCATTTCTGACTAGCATCCATGAACTCCTCAAATAATTTTACCCTTTTTGTCACTTTTTCATAGCATGCATTTGTCAAATAGTATTAAAGAATGGCCTGAACAAATGTTCAGTGGCTAGAATGAACACATAACATTTCAGGGGTTAATGGGCCAGTTAGCCTCGTTGGAATAGAGTGCTTAAGGTATTTTAAGGAGGAGTAATTTAGGTATAAAGTCTAAAATCAACCAGTCAGCAGAAGGTATTACAACTTCAAAAAGGTGGGCACCTCTAACTATTACCTGGGTGTCTCTACAGCATCTTAATTTTCATCAGGGAGGGAGGGGAGTCTTGCTAAGGTTTCTCCAATTCATCTTAAAATTAAACACTCTGGGGACCATTCTTTAACAACTCTTTTGGGTCATTCCAAAACACCTCTGTTATGGAGATTAATACTCTTTGATTCTGAGCCAAAAGCATGGTTTTCAGATGTTACAATTACCTGTTCAGCTTCTCAGGGGCAATTATTTGAAAGGAGTAAATGCTCTGGCTACAATTGCCTCTGTGGGAGTCACAGTAATTGCCATTCATCAGGGCAGCAACCTGCTGAGGGCATCAATTCATAAACTCTGAGCCATCAATAAACTGGAACCTGGGCCCCTGGTGCCAACATTCTTTACACAATGAAATATTATTACTGGCAATTAGGTAAACAATGAGCCAACCCGGAAATGGAAGAGAGGTTGCCAATGACCACCTTAGCACGTCAGCCACAGATGTCTTAAATCTTTTCCTGTAAGAGAAACACCTTGGGATAACTCTTTAACATCACCAGCATCCAAACTATCACCAAACATTCACAGGTTGAAGAATTGTAGAGGGAAATGTTAACGAGGGAGTTTCTGTTTTCATCAGGAAGTGTGGTGTGGGGCAGTAGACAATATCCTTCTTATCACAGATTTCCAGAAATATTGGGTGTCAGCTACCTTTGTGGTGACTGGTGTTGGGTCAGGTGGGAGAGAGAAGGGGCCGTGTAACTAGACTCAAGGAAGCTAACTCCACAGCCACCGTCCTGGGACAAACTGCTAAAGAGTGTTCAGGGAATCTATGTTCAGGAAAGCTGATAATTTGTGAAGTGCCTAAGGGTTCTATATATATATATACATATATATATATATGTATGTATATATATATATATATATATATATATATATTCTTTTCTTTCACATTTTCCTCCATCATGCTCCATCACAAGTGACTAGATACAGTTCCCTGTGCTATACAGCAGAATCCCATTGCTTATCCACTCCAAATGCAATAGTTTGTATCTATTCACACCAAACTCATTGCTGTTGTGTTTAATGAAAGGAGAGGATTGAGGGTCAGAGACACTTGGTAACTGCTCAGATTACTGAGGCCACTCCCAGACCAGTGCTGTTGCCTGCTTTGGCAAAATTCCCTCGATTAAGGCGTTCGGATCAGTTTAGAAGCACATTTCCTGCTCACCCCAAATGTACCACTTAGCCCTGAGGCCCCAGTTGGTCCTCCTAAGAGCAGCTCCTATCACAGGGCTCTGACTCGAGGGAACAGGGTAAGGTGGCAGCCAGAGATAGCGGTAGGAGCTGGTGGTGAAGCTCCGTTCTCATGCTGAGGTTTGAAGACTGAGAGCAGAAAACCAAGGTATAAGCAGCAGCTTCAGACAAACAGCAGCTGCAGACAAACAGCAACAGGGCTGCAAAAGTTATTTGAACTGAGAGACACAACAGTCAGGTTGAAATGCAATCAAGAAGTTGACATGGGATGAATGTTTGGGATGTTTTATGAAGTGAAAAAGAAAGTAACTCCAGAACCAGATAATTCTAGTCATTTTTCTGTCTGAGTTGTAATTGATGAGTCCCTCATCTACACTTCTGTTGTTTTTACCCAAATAAAGAATGCCACTGAAAGCCATTTGATGGGATACAAGATTCCTACTAAAACAGGGGAAATGTGTGAGAGCAGCAGTGATGGGAGGCCAGGAATTTTTAAAAGTCACCATTAGAGAAATGATATGGTTTGAGGATATGTTCCTAAGGTAATGCAGTGCGCCTTCGGCCAGGAAATTCTTTGAACTGATAAATCATATTTTATATTTATGACTCTTAAGTTTACTATTCATTTTACATATCAAATAGGTTCAGGATTGATAAAATATATTTCTGGAAACTAAGCAGGAAATGGCAGTCTAGTGATTAGAGCACAGGATGGAGACCCAGGAGTTTTTTTATGTTATTTTCACTTTCACTGCAAGCTCAGGACTTAATGTGGTCTGCTCAGGAGAGCAAGTGATTTTTCTTCGTCTGCTCAGGAGAGCAAGTGATTTTTCTTCTCTTTCTCTTACCTGAAAAACAAAGTAAAGCAAAAACAATAACAAAAACACAGACTTTTGCATCGTTTCAAAGCACTTATCCTAGTCACTCATGCTTGCTTCCTTCTCTTATTTTCCTTTGATTTGATTTCTAGTCAGATTCGTTTCCGCTGTACCATGATGGGACTCTCAACTCAAAATTTTGAGGGGACTATGGCAAGGTATAAAATAGATAGATATTCCCTGCAGATCTTTTCATACGTCTTCACCCTTAAAAGAAAATATCAAAGAAAGGGTAAACCCTAAAGAAAAGTGATTTGACCTTCACTAGAATAGAAACAAGATTAAGTGAACAAGTTCTTGAGAGCCAAGTATATATACAATATTCTAAAGAATTTCCTCTGAAGACTCAGTAGAAAACCTTCTGAGGTTTCCCTAACCCTAGGTGTGGGATTAATTCTTAAACACAGAAGAGGAAATTAATATTAGAAAATAACTATTAAATAAAATACTCCTCAGGCTCAAGAGTATCCTGGTATAGCCCATGTCTAAAATTAGGCAAGTATTTCTCTAATAATCTGTGATGTTGAGCATTTTTTCATGTGCTTGTTGGCCATCTGTATATCTTCCTTGGAGAACAGTCTATTCAAGTCTTTTGCCCATTTTTTAATTGGGTTGTTGGCTTTTTTGCTGTTGAGTTGTACAATTTGTTTTATATTTTAGAGATTAAGCCCTTGTCCATTGCATCATTTGAGACTATTTTCTCCCATTCTGTAAGTTGTCTTTTTGTTTTCTTTTTGGTTTTCTTTGCTGTGCAAAAGTTTGTCAGTTTGATTACTTCCCATTGATATATTTTTGCTTTTATTTCTGTTGCTTTGGGACACTGACCTGAGAAAACATTTGCCATTTGCAGCAGCATGGATGGAACTAGAGACTCTCATACTGAGTGAAGTAAGTCAGAAAGAGAAAGACAAATACCAAATGATATCACTTATACCTGTAATCTAATGTTCGGCACAAATGAACCTTTCCACAGAAAAGAAAATCATGGACTTGGAGAATAGACCTGTGGTTGCCAAGTGGGCGGGGGAAAAAGTGGGATGGATGGGGAGCTTGGGGTTAATAGATGCAGACTATTTCCTTTGGAATGGATTAGCAACTAGATCCTGCTGTGTAGCCCTGGGAACTATATCTGGTCACTTATGATGGAGCATGATAATGTGAGAAAAAAGAATGTATATGTGTGTGTGTAACTGGGTCACCATGCTGTACAGTAGAAATAAAATATATTGGTGAAATAACAATTGATTACAATTAACACTACTTGAAAAAAATAAAATAAAATAAGTAAATAAATAAAATTAGGCAAGTAAAACGTCATGGAAGAATCACTTTAAATTTTAAAAACCATGTTGGAATTAGTAAATGTCTTCACAAGAAGACATGATTTACTTTTTTACTCCTTTTCTGTGAGTTTAAATACCACTCTATTTTCTACCTCATTAGATTATAAAGTTTTGATGTTTTATTTTTTATTGATTTCCCATAGCTTTGGACACTGTTGATTGATAGTCTGAAGTATTTGACTGTCTAATTTAAAGGATTTGTCCCTCTTGGAAATAAGACAATTTCCTTTTTTTCTTAAAAAAAATAACATTACAACACAAACTGATTTATATATTTACATTTTATAATCCAAATTATGAAGAATCTAGAACATTAAATATTTCATTTGTACCTATATTTTATATATTTTATAATATTTATTTTATAAAGTTCATAAAAGTTCAGAATCCTAACAGTTACACAATGAGTGTCTTTAGAATTAATTGACAGAATCTTCCCCTCGACTTTATAGACTTTAATCTAGTCATGGCTATTTTGTATTTACTCTGGTTAAACAAACAATTTTCAAAGTTCTTTTATTCGTTTGTGACCCTAAGTCCTAAGACCAAATACACTTGACTAATTATTTCCACTTATTGAAACCCCTAGGCTGGAGGAGAGTTCAGACTTAAGGAAGTTCTACATTGCACTGAGCCTAACTGGTTTATTGGGACATACCCTGTGGCGCCTAAATTTCCAGCACATAGATTGGGACTAACTACTCACAGTTTTGCATTGTTGCCTATTGCTCACGAATGTGCTTGTCTTCTAAAATAGATGATAAAGTCCCTGAATGTAGCTCTTTCATGTTCTATAGCATTTAATAAAACTATAAAAGTTGAAAACAATCTCATTTAGTATAAGATTTCACAAACCAGAGTACAGCGGATTGATACAACGTAACGATCTTTACATCCTACTAATAAAATCAAGTTAACCTTGTGTGGTATTGGTGTGTGTGAATAACTACTGATACCGTGAGAGGAGGCATGCCGAAGACTTCTAGGTACAGAAAAATAAGATTTTGCATTGTGTTTTTAAATGAATCAATTAGTCATTACTTTAATTGTTAGTTGTGCATTCTCTTACATGAAAAGAAATGCTTTCAAAATATGTTCCTGACTCAATAAGAAAATGTTCAATTCTTACCTACTGATTTGGCATTAGGAACAGCGTGGTCATCATTTATGCGTCATAAGGTTGGTAAGCAAAATTAACTTCAAAGAACAAAGTGTTTACGATGCCTAGGGAACAAACACAATTCTCCACAACAGATTGAACAATATTCTAACTATGTCTGGATGACTCAAGTCAGTCATTGTGGGAAGATAACTATTCAAGTAAACTGAGTATCATAGGAAACCTCATAACTTTTTCACTCAAAATAGACTGAAACTTATGATGACTGTTAAAGATTAACTATAGATAGAACTTAAATTTTATGGCAAGAGTATGCCATTTTTTTCTAACATTTTCCTCTTTTTTCCCCTCAAAAAGATTAATACCTAATACAGTGCTTCATATTTTCTAAAATCCTGTGTTAGCAGCTTTTTCATTAAAGCTTTTAATTAGGTAGCTTTGCAATTTATGGTCCGTGAATTTAACTACGATTGTATTCATTATTGAATTGAGGATTTTGTGGCCTGTAGTAATTTGTTTCCACATAATATGTTTTTTCCATTTTTCAAGATGTTGTTGCACATAGCCAGACTCTTTCACCCATTTTCCATGAATAAAGATGGCATTTGCTCCTGGCAGCCATCCTGTGACCAGTAGGAGAATCAGCCTGAGAAGTTAACTGACACTGTAGCATCAGAGCAAAGACCTGATTGCCCTACCTCTAAACTTTCTTTAACATAAAACAATTTTATTATTATTTCAGCTTAAGTTTGGGTTTCAGTGACTTAGAGACAAGAGTAAATTAAGACGATACTCAAAGAATGGAGACTACAGAAGTAACACAGAGAAGCTATTCAAATTACAGTTTTTCTGAAGTCTTTCATGATTATGACTGGATTTGACCCAAGTTATCTAGATAGGAGTTAAGATAAAAGCAGTAATCACAGATCAAAAAAACAAACAATAAAAACAACTCCAGATATAGTTGCAAGCAAGAGTCCTAGGTTGCTCTGGTGGTGGTCCTGTGTTTTAACCTACTGTTGCTGCTATTATTTCTATTGTTAAAACCTTGGGTTTCCTCTACAATATATGAAGTTTATTAAACTTTATTGCATGAATCAAGTAATTTGTTGTCCAATGAATTCAGAATGTGGTTTCTTTGCATCACCAAGAGTTGAAGCAGCCTGTTACTTAATTTTGTTTATTTCTGCATGGTTACCTAGGAACAAAGAAAGAATCATTTCTCAGCCTTCATATAGCACCAACAACCTCTCAGGTGATTGCCTTAGCTCACCTTTGGAGATTTTCCTTTCATCATCATTTGACTCATCCAATTAATGGATAACACCCTTGTGGTATGAGAGTTTTTAAGCTAAGAATATGCTTTCTGCTTCCTTTGTAGATGGCCAGCTGTTGTTGACTATTAAAATGTACAACATTCATGTTTCTCTTTGTCTCCTATTCTTTAATAAAGTATTTCAATAACTTTTTTTTTAAGGGAGCAAATAGGTCAGTCTGGAGTCAGGTTGCCTCAGTTTGAAACCTGGTTCTTAGGTACAAGCTCTTGGGCAAGTAACAATCTCTCTGTGCATTAATTTCCTCAGTTGTTAAATAAGGAATACTTAGAATCTATCTCATAGGATTGCTGGAAGGATATCATGAGCAAATATATGTAAAGAAATTAGAATGACACCTCAAACTCCATAAATAATTAGCTATTCATCCATGCATTCAACAAATAATTCACTGAGAACCTAATACAGACAAAGCACCATCTCTGGACTTGTGAGAACACAAAGGTAAAAAAGCAGCTTTTTTCTGCTTTCAAGTAGTTAGCCGTCTAGTATGGAAGATAGGGCACAAACAAAAATAACAACATCAGATGGCATTAAAAAATCACTTAATATATTATATATGAAGAGGAGAGAAGAAAGAGGCAGGCCAATGTTGGTATTGTTTTTACCTTATATTCATGTAATGTATGTAGTATCTTGATTTGGCTTTTTTTTTCCTGTATAGATTCTTTCATCAAAGCTTCCTTGCTTCATGTTGCCTGTTTTCCTATTTATCCACGTAGCAAAGTTACACAGGGTATTATGGTAGCAAGAAAGGATGCTAAAGAAAATACCAAAACATAGAAAACATATTATAGCTTTCTCCCTGATAACTAATTAAGTAGAATTGACTGTACCCTCCTTCATGACTCATTGTGCCCTATAAATATTAAATCTGAAATATCAAAGATCACATCTTGGTTTTGAATCCTCAGTATCTAACAAAATGTCCCTGGTTTCAGAGACCTGGTCTGTTAGAATATCACTTTCTCCTGGTCACAGTGATTAGTTCAGAAAAAGTAAAAATCTCCTAAATAAGACTCAGAAATTTTCTGCCAGAACAATTGTTGAAAGATTCATTCTGTCTACTCATTTTGCCAAGCTGTTGGAATATGAGATGGAGTTGCCAACAACCATCTTGCTGCCACCTGGAGAAAGTTTGAGAGGGAAGCAGAGCAGAGGCAAGAGAGCTAAAGACATAAAGAGAGATGGAGAACACTGACAACATTGAAATTCTAGGCTTGGCTGGGCTGGGCCCACTACTTGGCCTTCCCAATTAAGGAGCAAATACACTCTCTTTGTTTAAAACCAGCTTGGTTAAGAATGCTGTTTGCTCACACATAAGACCGAGAGTATATGTTATTATTAATATTCACAGGATTTTTTTTGTAAGTAAATCTTTCTAAAACATAGTCTCTGAATAGATTTCCCACCATGATCCTCAACATTCTCATTCTCATTAGAGCTTTAGAGTATACAAAGAATTTCTTATATCACATTGGATCCTAATTACAATCCAATCATCAAGTAGGGAAACATTAATACTTTATGTGCAAGGACATTAATGCTTTGATCAATTAAGTTGCCTAGGTTAATTCATTTAGTAGATGAAAACCTTTTCAAAATCTTAGTTTTCCATAATAAAGGTAAATATGTATTGACTTACTCTAGCGCACAAGATGAAGTAAAAGACCAAGATTTACCTTCTCATGTTAAATAACTGGAAAACTGGGATGTGGTGGGAAAGATACATAGTTGACCCTGAACAACCTGGGGATTAGTGGTTTCAACTCCCTACCCAGTCAAAAATTCCTGTATAACTTTACAATAAGCCCTCCAAATCTATGGTTCAGTGTGCATCTGCATATTTAATCATCCATGGATTGTGCACTAATACTGTACTATTGATTGAAAAAAATATCCATGTATAATGGGACCCCCACAATTCAAACACAAGTTCAAAGGTCAACTGTGTATGTGAATATGGACACACACACACACACACACACACACACACACACACATAACCACAGGACTGTAATTTCAGAGAGAAAGGAAACAAACCAGGGGAACCATACAGTCTTACCAGCCTAATGCCTGGAGGCAGTTTCTAGGCTGTGACTCAGGAAGAAAAATCCAAAAGAGCCTTACAGTCTCTTTAAGTTGAGAAAACAGAGAAAAAAGTTTAGGGAGGCCAAGGCAACTGCAATTTAGAAATGGGCTACGAGAGCAGAGAGTTTCAGGGAAAAACTGATAAAATCATCAAAAGGACAAAAAAAATTCTAAATGTGAATGAATCTAATAGCAAAGCTTCAACATACATGAAGCAATAACTAAAAACAAAACAAAAAAACCTTGACAGGATAGGTAGTAAATTTATTGTTATGGTTGAGAATTTTACCACTCTTTACTAAATAATTCATAGAAGTGAACAAAAATATAGTAGCGTTAAAGACTTGAATACCACTATCAACATGTGGCTCATTTAATACTTATAGGACACAGCTATAAAACAGGAGAATACAAATATCCTGAGCCACAGAACAAGTTTCAATAAACTTAAGGGTTCCAAATAATACAAAGCATGTTTTCTGACTATAAAAATAAGAGAAATCAAAACCAAAAAGACAATAAGAAAAATCTCAAAATAATAGGGAGTTAAACAATACACATGGGTGTATGAAAAATCACAAGGAAAATTAGAAAATATTTTGATTAGATGAAAATTAAAATACAACATAAAAAATTTGTGGGATGTAGCTAAAGCAGTGCTTAGAGGAAAATTTACAATTTTAAATGTTTATAGAAATAAAGATCTATAAAAAATGATTTGAGCTTGTACCTTAAGAACTAAATATGGAAAAGGAAATTAAGGACTAAATAACCAGAAGAGAGGGATGATAAAGATAAGAGCAGAAATCACCGAGAGAACAGAAAAAAAATAAAGTCAATAAAGCTAAAATTTATGTCCTTGAAGAGAATAATAAAATTGGAAAAGCTCTGGCCATACTGATCAGAACAACAGACAAAAAACACAAATTATCAATATCAGAAACGAAATGGAGGACAACATGACAAATTCTACTGATACTTTAAAAGTAATGAAAAAATACGAAAAACTTTACACCAATAAATTTGAGAACTTTGATGTAGTGAACAAATTCCTTTAAACTACAAATTACAAAAACTCATTCAAGAAGAAACAGATAATCTGAATAGCCTGACATTTGTTAAAGAGGTTGAATGGATACTTTAAAACCTTCTTTCAGGAGTTCCCGTCGTGGCTCAGTGGTTAACAAATTTGACTAGGAACCATGAGGTTGCAGGTTCGATCTCTGGCCTCACTCAATGGGTTAAGGATCCGGCATTGCCTGTTGCCATAAGCTGTGGTGTAGGTCAAAGATGCGGCTCAGACCCTGCGTTGCTGTGGCTCTGGCGTAGGCCGGTGGCTACAGCTCCTATTAGACCGCTGGCCTGGGAACCTCCATATGCCGTGCATGCAGCCCTAAAAAGATAAAATAATAATAATAATAATAATAAATAAAACATAAAACCTTCCCTCCAAAAGCAAAAACAAAAACGAAATTAAAACAAAACTCCAACATCAGGTGGCTTAACTGGCAAATTCTACCAAAATATTAATGAAGAAAGACTGCCAGAGTTCCTGCTGTGGCACAATGGGATCAAAGGCATCTTAGGACTGCTGGGATGTAGGTTAAATCCCGGTCTGGCACAGTGGGTCAAGGATCTGGCATTGCCACAACTGTGACTTAGATCATAACTGCGGCTTGGATCTGATCCCTTGCCTGGGAACTCATGTGGCAGGGCAGCTGAAAAAAGAAAACAAAAAAAGAAGAAAGACTACCAATTCTGCAGAAACTCTTCCAGAAAGTTGAAGAGGAGAAGATATTTCTCACCTCATTTTACAACTGAACACAGGGATGGTTGATCTGTATATAATATATAAATATATTCAATATATATTACATATATAATATATGTATATATATAAGACCATGTATATAACCATATATAACATGTGGTTTCTCCAAATTCCTTGATTCCACCAACCATGGACCGTGTAATACTGTAGTATTTAATCCTAAAAAATATCAATGAATAAGTGAACACATGAAGGTTAAACTCAGGTTGCTCAAGTGTCAACTCTATTAGACCAATATTATCCTGAGGTCAAAACAGGTAGACAATATAAGAAAACTAGAGGCCATTAAACTTCATGAACATCCTCACAAAATTTTAGCAAATCAAATCCAGCAATATATACAAAAGGTAATACAATGTAGATTTTAACTAAAGGATGCAAGGTTGATTTAATTTTTTTAAATCAAGGTAATTCATATTTAGAGACTACCAAAATAACTACATATCATTAACACAATTAATAAAGAAAAATATTTTATGTTTGATAAAATTCAAAAGATAGTCATGATTAAAACTCTCAGGAAACTGGGAATAAAAGAAAACTTCCTCAACTTCCTAAAAGGAATCAACAAAAACCCTACAGCTATCATCACACAAACACTGAAAACAAGGTAAATATTTCTTCACTTTTCCTTTTATTCAGTGTTGTATTAACTCTAGCCTGCATAGTAAGGCCATAGAAGAATAAAAACACATTGTTTTCAAATGAAGAAGTAAATAGTCTACATAGAAAACCCTAAGGAATCTATGAAAATGCTGCTAAACTAAAAAGTGAGTTTAGCAAGTTTGCAAGAATCAGGTCGATATACAGAAACACATCACATTTCTTTATACTAAGAATAAACATTTAAAAATTAAAAATTTAAAAAGCATATTATTTACGGTATTATTGCATAATATGAAAATTTAGGGATAAGTTGATCAAAAAATCTGTACACTGAAATCTATAAAAAATTTCTGAGAGAAATTAAGGAAGAGCTTAGGAAGTGGAGATATGTTTCATGTTTATGGATCAAAAGATTCAATATATTTTTTTGTCTTTTTGTCTTTTGAGGGCTGCACCCGTGGCATATGGAAGTTCCCAGGTTAGGGGTCTAAGTGGAGCTGTTGCTGCTGGCCTACACCACAGCCACAGCAATGCCAGATCCCAGCCGCATCTGCGACCTACACCACTGCTCACGGTAACACCAGATCCTTAACCCACTGAGCAAGGCCAGGGATCAAACCTGCAACCTCATGGTTCCTATTCGGATTTGTTTCCACTGCACCATGATGGGAACTCCCAAACTGAACATTTTTAGGGTATCATTATTACCAAATTGAACTATAGATACAACAAAAATCCAATTAAGAGACCAGCAGAACTTTCTTCTTTTCTAGTAATTTATAAATAGATTTTAAAAGAAATATTGAAAATCAAAGGGTGTAGAACAACCAAAATAATTTGTGAGGTTTGAGGACTTACACAACCTGATATCAAGTTTTATTAAGAAGGTACAGTAATCACATATTGGTGCAATACATGTCAAATGATTTTTGACGAAGGCACTAAGATAATTCAATTGTAAAAAGCATAGTGTTTTAAACAAATTTTACTATAAAAATTTGATATTTACATGAGGAAAAAAATAAACCTAGAGCTTTACACCATGCAGAAATATTTGCTTGAAATGGATAATAGACTTAAATTTTAAAAGGTAAAACTATAAAAATTAACAGAAATCAAGAGAGAAAATATTTGTGACCTGTACCAGGTAAGCATTTCTTGGATGGAACACACCAAGCATAAACTTTTAAATGTAAATGAATAAATTTGATTTGTTCAAAATAAAAAAATACTTGCCTTCGAAAGTCATTAAGAAAATGAAAATGGGGGAGTTTCTGTCGTGGCGCAGTGGTTAACGAATCTGACTAGGAACCATGAGGTTGCAGGTTCGGTCCCTGACCGTGCTCAGTGGGTTAAGGATCCGGTTAAGGATCCAGCATTGCTGTGAGCTGTGGTGTAGGTTGCAGACACGGCTTGGATCCTGCGTTGCTGTGGCTCTGGCGTAGGCCGGTGGCTACAGCTTCGATTCTACCCCTAGCCTGGGAACCTCCGTATCCGCGGAAAACGGCCCTAGAAAAGGCAAAAAGACAAAAAAAGAGAAAGAAAATGAAAAGGTAAGCCACATAATGGAAGCAAATCTCTGCAGAATTATTTTATAAAGGCTCTATATTTAAAATATATAAAGAATTCTTGCAGCTCAATAAGACAAAAGAGAATAAGCAAAATGTTTAAAGTAGAAGCTTTACCATAGAGGACTTACAAATTGCACAAAAACACACATAAGTTTGCTTAGAATGTTTTAGTCATTAGGAAAATAAAAAATAAAAACATAGTGAAATATCACACACTAGAATGGCTGAAATTTAAAGGTATATATTGGGAAGGATGTGGAAAAGCTAAAACATTCATACATTATTGGTGGGAATGCTATGTATATACTCATAATAGGAAACAGCTTGGTAGTTTTTTATAAAGTTAAATACATTTTCCGTACAACCCATCAATCCTACATATTGACTCAAAAGAGATGAAAATATATGTTCACTTAAAGGCTTGTTCTCAAAAGTTCTCAGCAACAAGGAGTAGGGAGAAATGGGTTGAAGGGGGAGTTTGGGGTTGGTAGATGCAAACTATTACACTTAGAATGGTTTAGCAATAAGGTCCTACTGTGTAGCACAAGGAACTGTATTTATTCTCTTGGGATAGAATATGATGGAAGATAATATGGGAAAAATCATGTATATATGTATCATTGGGTCACTGTGCTGTGGAGCAGAAGTTGACACAACACTGTAATTAACTATACACTAACAAAAATAAAATTTTTAGAAATGGGAAAACATAATCATCATGCTATACATTTACATCTCCATGACTGACTTATTTTATATCTAGAAGTTTATACCTTTTGATACCCTGCACCTATTTTGCCCCCATAAATGTCTGTTTAATGAAGAATTTTTTGTTTAAGAAGTATTCACTAAATAAATAAACAGTCTAGAAATTGAAAAAGAAGTTCATAGCAAACTTATGCATCATCATAGCAAACTGGAACCTATTCAAATAGCCATCCCCTGGTGAACGGATAAACAAATTGTGGTATGTGCATGTAAAGGACTAATACTCAGGAATAAACTTTTGACACATAACATGGACAAATCTTAAAAGTGAATCGAAAGAAGTGAGAGATAGAGTATATGGTGCGATTCACATGAAATTCTATAAAAGGCAAAATTATAGTTACATGAAACAGATCAGTAGTAGTCAGTGGCTAGGAATGGGGGAAAATATGAAATCAAAGGGCCACAGGGGATGTTTGGGAGCTATGGAAAAGACTGCTATGAGGACTGTGCTGATGATTACA
This sequence comes from Phacochoerus africanus, assembly GCF_016906955.1. Classification (NCBI taxonomy): domain Eukaryota; kingdom Metazoa; phylum Chordata; class Mammalia; order Artiodactyla; family Suidae; genus Phacochoerus; species Phacochoerus africanus. Next base: position 188,046,509 of record NC_062544.1, read on the forward strand.
CAACCATGTGTATATCAAAATCATCAAGTTGTACACCCAAATTTGATGAATTTTATTGCATGTAAATTATACCTCGACAAAGCTAATTATGAAAGTTTGGGTTCCCGTCATGGCTCAGTGGTAATGCACCCAACTAGTATTCATGAGGATGTGGGTTCAATCCCTGGCCTTATTCAGTGGGTGAAGGATCCAGCGTTACCATGAGCTGCCGGTGCAGGTTGCAGACACGGCTTGGATCTAGTGTTGCTGTGGCTGTGGTGTAAGCCAGCAGCTGCAGCTCTGATTCGACCTCTAGCCCAGGAACTTCCATATGCTGAACTTGTGGCCCTAAAAAGACTAAATAAATAAATAAATAGAAAATCTTTCTTTAGTCTCTTATTGGCAACAAGCACAGTGGGAATTGAAGAAGAAAATATTGTCTTTTTTTTTTTTTGTCTTTTTGCCATTTCTTGGTCCGCTCCCGCGGCATATGGAGGTTCCCAGGCTAGGGGTCGAATCGGAGCTGTAGCCACCGGCCTACGCCAAAGCCACAGCAACACGGGATCCGAGCCACGTCTGCAAACTACACCACAACTCACGGCAACACCGGATCGTTAACCCAGTGAGCAAGGGCAGGGACCAAACCCTCAACCTCATGGTTCCTAGTCGGATTCGTTAACCACTGCGCCACGACGGGACCTCCAAAAATATTGTCTTTTTAACAAAATTATCTGACTCTGTATTTCTTCCTTCTCTTTTGTAATGCCTCTTTCTCCATCTCTCTATATAAATTTGCCTTCTGTACATCCAGTTGAATGTCTCAGAAGTTCTTCAAATTCATCATAATTTTCCCCCACACTGTTTTTTTCTATCTCAGTACTACACACCAAAGCCTTGAGTATAGCATTTCCTCAACAATCCGTAGTCAACTCAGTCCTGTTTTTTCCACCTTTGAAATCTTTCTGCTCCTCTCCATCCACATGCCTCTGCTTACTTAGATCATGTGACCTTATTTTTTTAGAGGACAGCAGCAGTTTCAGAGCTGGCCTCTCTCTTCCTGCCTCAGTGATCTAATTCCCAAGCAGAGCTGTCATTTGCTCTGCAGTGGCACCACACTGCCCACAGGATTACGTTCTAATTGCTTTTCATGGGTTTGTAAGGCCACTCACCATCTGCCCTGCTTACCTCTACACTCTCAGCTCTGGTCTCTGCTGCCCTAGAAAACTATCTTCAGTTCTCACAGAGGATCATGTTCTCTTTCTCTGAAATGTTCTCTTAGCAATCAATATGCCTCTTTATCCCAACCTCACGCATTCACCCATTGCTTACGCATCCTGCAGTTCTTACCTTAGACATCATTTCCTCTGGGCACCGTCTGACTCTTCTTGTGTTTCTATGGCACTCAGAACCCCTTTCATAACATTTACCTTAATGAAAATCTTTAAACTTATATCCTCATCAAGACCCAGAGCTCCAGAAGGGCAAAGAACTTTCCATCTCCTTCACTAGACCTCCAGAACATAACATAGGGCATTTTACATAAAAAAATTCAATGAATAAGGGTTAAACAAGAAAATGATTCTGCTTTATCCCCTCACTGTCAAAATTCTCAGCTTAATAACATCATCTTTTAAAATGAAATGCTAAGCCATGGTCTTAACTGCTGAGTACATGCTCCCTGTGTCAAGCTAGCCATTTTAAGGATAAATTTAAAAGTATCACTGGCTACCAAATTACGTATTTCATTATAGCAATCCTCTCTTTTCGTACTCATTCTTTAATTTACAAAAATCATGCGGAAATTTGGTATTAATAAGTGACTTAGTGCGGTTGCATCAGACAATGATACAGGACGGGTCATCATTGATACTCACCTGCCTGTCCATTGCTTGTTTTTCCTTATAAGGTGAGAGTGAGGTCTTAGTCTACATGCAATGTGTTTCTTCTTTTAAAAATGAGTACCAGAGTTCCCATGATGTCTCAGTGTTAATGAATCCGACTAGGAACCGTAAGTTTGCAGGTTCGATCCCTGGCCTGGCTCAGTGGGTTAAGCATCCAGCGTTGCCGGGAGCTGTGTTGTAGGTCACAGATGCAGCTCCGATTCCGAGTTGCTGTGGCTCTGGTGTAGGCCAGCGGCTACAGCTCTGATGAGACCCCTAGCCTGGGAACCTCCATATGCCGCAGGAACGGCCCAAGGAATGGCAAAAAGACAAAAATTAAATAAATAAAATAAAATAAAAATGAATACCGTATGATCCAGAAATTCTACTCCTGAGTATTTATCTGAGGAAAATAAAAGCATTAATTTAGAAAAGACAAGTGTACCCCTTTGTTCACTGCAGTGTTGGTTACAATGGCAAAGCTATGAAAGCAAAGGGCCCATCAATAGATAAATGGGTAAAGAAAATGTGTATATATATTTTTTGACAGTGAGGGGAAAAAGCAGAATCTTTTTTTTTTGTTTAACCCTTATTAATTTAATTTTTTACATAAAATGCCCTATATTACATTCTGGAGGTCTTGTAAAGGAGATGGAAAGTTCTTTGTCCTTGTGGAGCTGTGGGTCTTGATGAGGATATAAGTTTAACCATGGTAAATGTTATGAAAGGGATTCTGAGAGCCATGGAAACACAAGGGTCAAACGGTGCCCTGAGGCTGTGATGTCTAAGTGATGTATATGTATGTACACACACATATACATATAGAATAGAGTATTACTCAGCCATTAAAAAGAATGAAATTTGCCATTTTCAACAACATGGATAGACCTAGAGAGTATTATGCAAGTGAAATAAGTCAGACAGAAAGACAAATACTGTATGACTTCACTTATATGTGGAATCCGAAAAAATCCACAGTAAATCAACATTAGGTTCTGAGAATGTTTATGACACTCAAAGTCTATTTGAAGGAGTGGTGAGATGGGGATAGTCGAGGTTAGCAATTTATCTGAGTATAATGCAAAATGATGTTTTTGCTCTAATATCAGTATATGGTTTCAGCCCATTATATGTTTTCACTATATTATTACATGGTTTGTCATAGTTACTACCTTTAACATTTACACCTATGAGTTTAAGAGAAGGAATACTTTCTGCTGTCTGGATCAACACTCATTAAAGCAGCCTTCACCTCCGATCACAATAATAATACATATTTGATATTTGATTAGTCCATGGAGATATATACATACATACATACAAATACAGGTATTTCTGGGGAAATGGATCTAGTTAGGTGAGGCTATAGGTTAATTTCATCTCGTTGTTATTTTTGTTTTTGTTTTTTATATAAGAATGTATTTGTGTATCACTTTTAATTTTAAAATATATAAATAAAATGGAAATTTAAAACAAAAAATATTATATAGTAGAAAAAACAAATTCTACATATAACTGTTAAGATTTTCTGTGTTATTCTAGTAACTCCCATTTTTTATAAATATGTAATTATATATATATTTATAAAACTTTGCTTATATTCTACTTGTTCAATTTACTTTTTCATGGTTATACTGAATTCATTCACTGACCATAATTTGCTTAACCATACTTCTATTGCTGAGTAATCTGTATAGCAGCATAAGCAATATTACAAAGAACAAAAAAGAGCATAATTTTTTTTAATATATCAGAGTGAACTTGATGGCTCAAATGTGTGAATATTTTTAAGGCTCTGTTACATCATACTCATATTGCTTTCTAAAACTGTTATCTTACACATTTCTAAAAATAATGTATGACTGTCCTCATTTACCACCACCTTTGCCAACTGAAAAGGATTATTTTCAATCTTTGCTGATGTTACATGTGAAAAATCATATCTTATTAATATTTTGATATGCATTTCTTGACTTCTGGAATGTAGTTCTCTTCTATTCTTCATAACTTGTATGGTGAGTTGCTAGTTGTATTCTTTTAACAATGCCCTCCTATTAATGTACCTTATTAATTTATAAAATTCTTTGTAAATAGGAACAATTGCTCTTTATTTTTATTATATTTTCCAATTATTTTTAATAGTTTACCATTATTTTATTTATGATGTTTTATGAAAATAATTTTTGATTTTTATGTACTTGAATTTGCTAACATTTATATTTTTGCTTATTTGTGTTTCTATCAAGAATCAGATTTATTTTCATCTATGCACTATTATTTATTTTATGACTTTAAAATCATGTCCTCTTTAACATTTTAATCCATCTACAGTTTTCAAAAATATTATAAAGTAAAAATAATCCTTCATATTTTCTAATTAATCAACAAATTATACCATCCCCTCCATTGATTAAGCCATTCTTTCTCATTAATCAAAATGGATTCTTTCTTATATTAGTAAATACATATTTTTCCTCATTATCCAGGGCTACTTGTTCACCTCTCTTACTTATATATGCAAAGAAATACATTTGTATTTATTCAAATATAGCATGCATTTCATATTTTCATATGATATTTTCTAAATAGCAACAAACTGATTGAGTTAAAGTGATGAATGTGTCTCGGATTATTTTCTCACTTTCCTATTCCTTTCCATTAATTCATCTGTCCTTACACTAGTACCACACCAGAGCTAATGCTTCACAGACCTTTAATAACAGTGTCTAATTTTTAAAGTTACTTTCATAATTCTTTCATAACTTTCTTTTGCTTGCTTTCACATATTTACTCTTCTCTAAGGCCATTAGAATCTATTTTATTGGAATTTCTTTGAATTTGTATATTTATTTGGGGCAACTTACATCATTATAATGTTTGCATTCAAGAACATGACATATATCTCCATATAATCAAACCTAATTGTAGCTTCTTGATAAAATTTTAAACTCATATAGATATTATTATATCATTGAGTTTATTCTCAGGTATAATTTTTTGTCTTTTTCAAGTGCACTTTCTTTCCCAATTTTATTATTCTAAACGGATTATTGTTGGTAATTGCCCCAATGAAGCTATCTCTGAAACTTCAAAATAGGTCAGAATCCCTGTGATATGAGGTGAACCTTTTCTTTTTTTTTAAGACCGCATGTGTGGCATATGGAAATTCCCCAGCCAGGGACTGAATCCAAGCTGCTGGTGTGACCTATACCATAGCTGCAGTAATGCCAGCTCCTTTAACTCACTGTGCTGGGCAGGGATAGAACCTGTGCTTCTGCAGCAACCTGGGTTCTTAACCCACTGTGCCATAGCAGGAACTCCAAGGTGAACACATTCTTATTAGGAAGGGATGACTATCACAAAATGAAGAGATAGCAGAAAATTCAATGGATGAACGTGGGGGTGTCGTTCAGCTTCAAAAGCTGTTGTTATTTAGGACTCAGCCTGGGCTTCTGATTTCACAAGAGAAGATAGAGATCTGGTTTTATGTAAAAAATAGGCTCTGCATTTCTAAGAACATATGATAAATGATAAGCACATATAAGGAAAGTTAAATGTAAGAAAGTAGCAAGATCCTAGTAAAAATAAGAAGTTTTGTGCATATGTTAATTTATTTACTCCAAAAATATTTACTGAGCATGTATTACATGTTTTGTGGAGAAAAATGATAAGTGTATTAAGCAGCTTGAGCTGATATAACAGATACCATACACTAGAGAAATATTTTTTTTTCACACAGTTTTGGAGTCTGGAAGATCCAAAATCAAGACACTGTGGTATCTAGTGAGCTTCCTTGGTTGACAGTACCCCACGTGTTATCAATTCATGTGCAATCCATTGTCAAACATCAGTGTCATACAAACTATTGCCTTTGGAATGGATTAGCAATGAGATCCTGCTGTGTAGCACTTGGAACTATGTCTAGTCACTTATGATGGAGCATGATAACGTGCAAAAATAGAATGTAACTGGGTCATCATGCTGTACAGTAGAACAAAAATTGTATTGGGGAAATAACTATTAAAAAATAATAACAACAACAACAACAAATCAGTGTCAAGAAAGCAAGAGACCTATGACTCCATAGGAAGAGGACAATGGAAATTCCACATTTGGTACTTCTGGATTCTGCCTTATGCCTTTCTTTCCTTGGTTGGTTTTAAATTGGTATCCTTTCCCTAGACAAATTGTAACCATGATTATCATCATTTTCAGTGTGTTCTGAGACACTTCTTAAAAATTTTCAGACTTGAGGGTGGTCTCTTGTGGGGACCTTTTCCTCTAAACTTTTGCAACTGGCTTAAACTCTCACACTGGTCATTTAACTCTTTAATACTCATACACAGAAGATATATCAAATAGAGTTTTTCAATTTTCATTGATATTGAGAGAAAAGCAATAAAAAAATTGGATCCCTACTTGAAGAAGTTTTTGTAAATGACATAGAGGAAACAATTCTCTGAAGATAGAAAATTTTACACAGTGAAATATATAGAAAAGGATTGAATTGATTAGAGTTAGGTCAAAATGACAATCATGATTATAAGACTACCTCCTGGTATTCTATATGTCCTAAATAAATCCAGTTCAATGTACTAAAATCATTTGTAACTGAGATGACAGAACCATGTGGTAATTTTGGAAAAAGTCACAGAAAGATGCAAATATCTAGTTTCAAAAATGGGTAAGGTAAAGGACTTTATAATTGGTACATGTATATATACCTATGGAAAAGTAAAAAGAGACCAGATTTAGTTTTGATTGATGGTGAACAAATTTTCCTAACTGATTTTTGGGAATAATATTAGGCTGTAATCTAGGTTCACTAATGATAGTCTAATTCAGAGTACAAATATCTCTCTGAGCACTATCTGCTTAGTTATTAAAAAATGAAATCTGGGGCTGCTCTGAAATGACTCAGATAATACTTCTCCGTTGTAGTCCAAAATGATAAACTGGGTAACATTGAGAAGTTAGTTAAAGAAGATGAAGTAAAATGAGTAGGCATTTTTAACATGAATGAAAAAAGTTTGGGGGACAATAAAGTATCCTTCAAATACTTGAATAGTCATTATACAGAAACACTTCCACCTACATGGCAGTGATGGGTGGAAACAATTCCAATGTATGATGAGCTCAGCATTACTAGAACTCGCTAATAATCATGGCATTCCAAGAGTGGAATGAGCAAATAGGCATCCTTTGGGGTAGAGTGAGGAAGCATTTTTCTAAGCATATGTTGGAGACTTTTCAGGGAGCATTTACTACGGTCAAGTGATTTTTAATTAAGTAACCTTTTAAATCATCTTTAAAGTGATTTTCTTAAACTGAGTCACCTTTAAAACGTCAGATTTTCACCATCAAAACTTCAGATTTTCTATCTTCCGATTAGTTTTCCTAGCCCATGAACAACTTAGGAGTAGTAAATTAGGGGAAAGTGGTTACTAGAAATGACCTAACATATATCGAATTCCTAGCATATGTTTTATACGTATTATCTAATTTTAAAAAGTCTACTATAAGCCAATTTTGTAAGAGGAAAGATAAGATCAGTCACTGAAATAACCTACCCAAGGTCAAACAACTAGTAAGTAAAAGAGTACACACTCTGTCCAACCCAGATCTCTCTACTTCTAATGGCCATGCTATTTCTCAAACCACTTCTTTCCAGTGGTAGGAGATGAGAACCGAAAAAAATTTAATGAAGGAATGACAGAGATTTCTTATAAATCAGATCCAATATCTTACAAAGCACAGCTGTCCAGGGCCATTGAGTGTGGGTATAAACAGCCTCTCTTATTTCAATACTCTTGAATGTGTTACTGAAATACAAGAGCACCGAGATAAATTTATTTTAGTATGCAAACTCTACATCATTAAGAAAATAAGAGGGTGTGTTCAGTATACTATATCTAGGAAGATCAATGCCATTGCTATTTTGAAGAAAAAATTTCTTATAAAATATTCCATTGTGATGGGATTAAGATGGCAGAATAGAAGGACTGGAGCTCAACTTCTCTCCTAAAAACAACAAAATTCACAACTAAAGACTGAGCACACTTCACCAAAATGGACCGGAAATCTTAAAAAAGATATCTACTCCAGAAGAAAAAGAGGAGGCCACATCAAGAGGTAGGAGGGGCGATTTCACGATATAAACAATCCCATACCTCCTGGGTGGGAAGCTCCACAGACTGGAAAGTAACTGGTTCACAGAGACTCACCCACAGGAGTGAGAGTTCTGAGACCCACATCAAACTCTCACGTGTGGGGATCTGGCACAGGAAGAAAGAGCCCTGGAGCATCTGGCATTGAAGGCCAGTGGGGCTTGTGCTCAAGAGCTCCACACGAAAGAGGGAAACAGAGACCCATTCTTAAAAGGCGCACACAGACATTCACCTGCACTGACTCCCAGGGCAAAGCAAAGTCTCCAAGGGAATCTGGGTCAAACCTGACCACAGTTCTTGGAGGATATCCTGGGAAAATGGGGGTGAATGTGGCTTGTTGTGAGGGAAGGACATTGAAAGCAAAGCTCTCGGGAATATTCAGCAGCAGTGCCTTTCTCTGGAGGTGGCCATTTTGGGAAAATCTGGCCCCACCTGTCAGCCAGCCACTGAGAAGCCCCAGGGCAAACAACAACCCAGGTGGGATCACAGCCCCACCCCTCAGTAAACAGGCTACCTAAAGACCCCTCAGGCACACAGCTGCCTCTAATCCCATCCAGAGACTAAGCCCCACCCACCAGAGGGATTAGAATCGGCTCCTCCTACCAGGGGGCAGGCATCAGCCCCTCCCATCAGGAAGCCTACACCAAGCCCCCATACTGACTTCAGCCACAGGGGGGCAGACATCAGAAGTAAGAGAGGCTACAACTCTATTACCTGTAAGAAGGTCACCACACCAAAAACCTATCAAAATGAAAAGACAGAGAACTATAACTCAGATGAGGGAGAAAGGAAAAACCCCAGAAAATCAGGTAAGCATGGAGGAGATTCTCAGCCTCCAGGAAAAAGACTTTAGACTGTTGATGCTGAAGATGATGCAAGACATTGGAAATAAACTGGAGGCAAAGATGGATAACTTACAGGCAACACTGACCAAAGAGATACAAGATATCAAACTTAAACAAGAAGAGATGCAAAATACAATAACTGAAATAAAAAATTCATTAGAAGCAGCCAACAGCAGAATACAGGAGGCAGAAGAACGAATAAGCGAGGTGGAGGACAGATTAGTGGAAATTACAGATGAGGAACAGAATAGAGAAAAAAGACTGAAAACAAATGAAGAGAGTCTCAGAGAACTCTGGGACAACGTGAAATGCACCAACATCCGTATTATAGGGGTGCCGGAAGGAGAAGAGAGAGAGAAGGAGACAGAAAAAACATTCCAAGAGACAATAGCTGAAAACTTCCCTAACATGGAAAGGAACGACTCACTCAAATCCAGGAAGCACAATGAGTACCAACAAAATAAACCCAAGGAGGAACACCCTGAGACACATATTAATCAAACTGACCAAAATTAAAGACAAAGAGAAAATCTTGAAAGCAGCTAGGGAAAAGAAACAAATAACATACAAGGGAACCCCAATGAGGCTATTGGCAGATTTTTCAACAGAAACTCAGCAGGCCAGAAGGGAGTGGCATGATATACTCAACGTGATGAAAGGAAAAACCCTCCAACCAAGATTACTCTAACCAGTAAGGCTCTTGTTCAGATTTGAAGGAGAAATCAAAACCTTCTCAGATAAGCAAAAGCTGAGAGAATTCAGCAACACTAAACCAGCCTTACAACAAATACTAAAGGAACTTCTCTAGGCAGAAAAGAACAAGAGAAGAAGGAAAGGAAAAAGAGCAGCAAAAACAAATCCAAAGCAATTAATAAAATGGCAATAAGAACACACATATCAATAATTACCTTAAATGTTAATGGACTAAATGCCCCCACCAAAAGACATAGACAGGGTGAATGGATACAAAAAAAAAAAAAACCCATATATATGCTCTCTTCAAAAGACCCACTTCACTTCTAGGGACACATCCAAATTGAAAGTGAGAGGATGGAAGAAAATATTTCATGCAAAAGGGGATCAAAAGAAAACTGGAGTAGCAATACTCTTATCAGACAAAATAGACCTTATAATGAAGAATAGTTTAAGGGACAAAGAAGGACATTATGTAATGATCAAAGGATCAATCCAAGAAGATGATATAACAATTTTAAATATCTACGCACCCAACGTAGGTTCACCACAATATATAAGGCTACTTCTAACAACCTTAAAAGGAGAAATCGACAATAACACCCCACTTACAGCAATGGACAGATCAACCAGACAGAAAATCAATAAGGAAACACAGGCCCTGAATGAAGCATTAAACCAGATGGACTTAATAGATATTTATAGGACATTTCATCCAAAAGCAACAGAATACACATTCTTCTCAAGTGCACATGGAACATTCTCAAAGATTGATCACATCCTGGGATACAAATCCAACCTCAGTAACTTTAAGAAGACTGAAATCATATCAAGCATCTTTTCCGACCACAACGCTATACGACTGGAAATCAACAACAAGAAAAAAACTGCAAAAAACACAAACAAATGGAGACTCAACAACATGCTACTAAACAACCAATGGATCACTGAAGAAATCAAAGAGGAAATTAAAAAATACCTAGCAGCAAATGACAATGAAGATACGACACTCCAAAACCTATGGGATGCAGCCAAAGCTGTTCTAAGAGGAAAGTTTATAGCAATACAAGCCCACCTCAGGAAACAAGAAAAAGCCCAAATAAACAAGCTAACTTTACATCTAAATCAGCTTGAGAGAGAAGAACAGACAAGACATAAAGTTAGTAGAAGGAAAGAAATCATAAAGATCAGAAATCAATGAAATAGAAACAAAGAAAACCAAGAAAAGATCAATGAAACGAAAAGGTGGTTCTTTGAAAAGATCAACAAAATTGATAAACCCCTAGCCAGACTTATCAAGTAAAAAAGAGAGAGGACACAAATCAATAAAATTAGAAATGAAAAAGGAGAAGTAACAAAGGACATCACAGAAATACAAAGGATCATAAGAGACTACTATATGCAACTATATGCCAATAAAATGGAAAACCTAGAAGAAATGGACAAATTCTTAGAAAAATACAATCTTCTAAGACTAAACCAAGATGAAATAGAAAAGATGAATGGACTCATCACAAGAACTGAAATTGAAACTGTGATTAAAAAACTTCAAAAAAAAAGTCCAGGACCAGATGGCTTCACAGGCGAATTCTATCAAACATTTAGAGAAGAGCTAACACCTCTCCTTCTGAAACTATTTCAAAAAATTGCAGAGGAGGGGATACTCCCAAACACATTCTATGAGGCCACCATCACCCTGGTACCAAAACCAGACAGAGATACCACAAGAAAAGAAAACCACAGGCCAATATCACTGATGAACATCAATACAAAAATCCTCAACAAAATACTAGCAAACCGCATCCAACAATACATTAAAAGGATTGTTCATCATGATCAAGTGGGATTTATCCCAGGGATGCAAGGGTTCTTCAATATCCACAAGTCCATCAGTGTGATACACCACATTAACAAACTGAAGAATAAAAACCATATGATCCTCTCAATAGACTCAGAAAAAGCCTTTGACAAAATCCAACACCCATTTCTGATAAAAATCCTTCAGAAAGTGGGCATAACGAGAACCTACCTCAGCATGATAAAGGCCATATATGACAAACCCACAGCAAACATCATTCTCAATGGTGAAAAGCTGAAAGAAGTCCCGCTGAGATCAGGAACAAGACAAGGACGTCTGCTCTCACCACTACTCTTCAACATAGTTCTGGAAGTCCTAGCCACAGCAATCAGAGAAGTAAAAGAAACAAAAGGAATTCAAATTGGAAAGGAAGAAGTAAAACTATCACTATTTGTAGATGACATGATACTATACCTAGAGAATCCTAAAGACTCTACCAGAAAACTGTTAGAGCTTATCCAAAAATTTGGCAAAGTTGCAGGATACAAAATCAATACACAGAAATCGATAGCATTTCTATATACTAACAATGAAAAAGCAGAAAGGGAAATTAGGGAAGCAATCCCGTTTACCATCACATCCAAAAGAATAAAATACCTAGGAGTAAACCTACCTAAAGAAACAAAAGACCTGTACTCTGAAAACTACAGGCCACTGATGAAAGAAATCAAAGATGACACAAAGAGATGGAAAGATATACCATGCTCGTTGATTGGAAGAGTTAATGTTATCAAAATGACTATACCACCCAAGGCAATCTACAGATTCAATGCAATCCCTATCAAATTACCAAGGACATTTTTCACAGAACTCAAACAAAATATTTTAAAGTTTGTTTGGAAATACAAAAGACCCAGAATAGTCAAAGACATCCTGAAAAAGAAAAATGGAGCTGGAGGAATGAGGCTCCTGGACTTCAGACTATACTACAAAGCAACAGTCGTCAAAACTGCATGGTACTGGCACAAAGACAGAAATATAGATCAGTGGAACAGGATAGAAAGCCATGCACCTACAGTCAACTCATCTATGACAAAGGAGGCAAGACTACAATGGAGAAAGGACAGCTTGTTCAATAAGTGGTGCTGGGAAAACTGGACAGCCACATGGAAAAGAATGAAATCAGAACACTCCCTAACACCATACACAAAAATAAACTCACAATGGATTAAAGACCTAGATATAAGACCAGACACTATCAAACTCCTAGAGGAAAACATAGGCCAAACACTCTCTGTCATAAACGACAGCAACATCTTCTCAGATCCACCTATCAGAGTATTAACAATAAAAACAAAAATAAACAAATGGGACCTAATCAAACTTAAAAGTTTCTGCACAGCAAAGGAAACCCTAAACAAATTGAAAAGACAACCCACAGAATGGGAGGAAATCTTTGCAAGTGAATCGACTGACAAGGGATTAATCTCCAAGGTTTATAAACACCTGCAGCTCCATACCAAAAAAACAAACAACCCCATCCAAAAATGGGCAGAAGATCTAAACAGACAATTCTCTAAAGAAGACATACAGATGGCCAAGAAACACATGAAAAGATGTTCAGCATCACTCATTATTAGAGAAATGCAAATCAAAACCACTCTGAGGTACCACCTTACACCAGCCAGAATGGCCATCATCCAAAAGTCTACAAACAATAAGTGCTGGAGAGGGTGTGGAAAAAAAGGAACCCTAGTACACTGTTGGTGGGATTGTCAATTGGTGCAACCACTGTGGAAAGCAGTATGGAGATGCCTCAGAAAACTAAACATAGAACTACCATTTGATCCAGCAATCCCACTCCTGGGCACCTATCCAGAGAAAACCACGACTCGCAAAGACACATGGACTCCAGTGTTCACTGCAGCACTATTTACAATAGCCAAGACATGGAAACAACCTAAATGTCCATCGACAGAGGAGTGGATCCAGAAGAGGTGGTACATATACACAATGGAATATTACTAAGCCATCAAAAAGAACAAAATACCAGCATTTTTAGCAACATTGATGGACCTAGAAACTATCATGCTAAGTGAAGTCAGCCATACAATGAGACACCAACATCCACTGCTTTCAGTGACATGTGGAATCTGAAAAAAGGACAGACGGAACCTCTTTGCAGAACAGATGCTGACTCACAGACATTGAAAAACTTATGGTCTCTGGAGGAGACAGTTTGGGGGGTGGGGGGATGTGCCTGGGCTGTGGGATGGAAATCCTGTGAAATTAGATTGTTATGATCATTATACAACTACAGATGTGATAAATTCATTTGAGTAATAAAAAATATGAAAAAAGAAATTAAAAAAAAATGCAAAAAAAAATATTCCATTGCTTTGTAAAATTACACTGACTGAGGTTCACATAAAAATCACCTAATCTAGTCTGCAATGGAGTTCAGAGGTTTGCCTGAATCAGATGTAGATAATACTAACATGTATTATCATGTTAACATGATATTATTATTATCATGATATTATTTATTAACATATTAACCTATTAACATGTAATATCATGGTTGGTTTCAAGTGCCAGAAATTCAAATGTAACCAGTTCCCACAATAAGGGAAACTTATCAGAAGGCTACTTTTCTAACCTCAGGAAAGACAAAGGTACAATTAAGCTTCAGAGATAAGTAAACAAAGCAGATGCTGGTCCCAGGAGCCCCTCTTCTTATCTTGTCTTTCTGTTTTCCTTGGCCTCCCCCAGTGTCATCTTCTACTACAGACTGGCTTCCTCTATAGTGTATGAAACAGTTGCCAGTAATACCTTAGCATCACCTCCTGTAACTGCCATCCTTGGTTTTGAGCGGTTTTTTTTTTTTTTTTTTTGGTTTTTGTTTGCTTGGCTGGGCCCATGGCATGCAAAAGTTCCCAGGCCAGGGATAGAACCCACGCTGCAATGTTGGATCCTTAACCCTCTACACCACAATGGAACTACATACTTTAGTTTTATTTGAAAAGCATGGATAAATACTTTAGTTACTTAGTTTAGGTCAGGTGTCTAACAATGTGTCAGTCAGTTGTGTATAAGAGAAAGGGTTCATATAAATTAAAATGGTCCCTAAGGGACCAACCTGTATATTAGGGCCCTTGGCTATAGGGAAAGGAAATTATAAGCCAGTGAGACATCACAATTAGCATCTATTACATTTGACCTTTAGATGAGTTAGGAATTTTTAGAGAAAAGTTTCTACCAAAACTTAAATATTAAACATTAAATGCTGGGTACTTAATGGAATAAGCTTCAATTATCTAGAAAACTGTACTTATTTGGGGCATTTCATTGTTTAATGATTTGGGACAAAAGATATTTTAGTTGAAGCCTTTTGCCAATAGTGTCTTAGAATTATCAGAGCATTATGTTGCTAAACCAATCAAGTGGCCTAGAAAAACAAAGCCCTTTCAGATGTGAATAAGATCCTAGGGAAAAACTGAGTCCTTGATAAAATGGCATTTTTGTAAAATATTCCAGTGACTGTTTCCTCTCCTAGCTCAATTGTTCTGAAGCATTCGTTTATAAGTTGAAGTAGACGTGGGTAATATTATTGTAATACTGAGGTAGAAGGCAAAACTTGGTAAGAGTAATACATGGCAATGTACGTTAATCATCAGAAGAGACTTAAAATGTATGCTCCAATGACATGGCTATATAGATACAGTTCTCAACTGGAAAACTATTTATGTGAAAATTCAAGGAGCTGCCACTAAGAGAGAGTTTATGCCGAAGGCAAATTGTCAAATCTGAGCTGTAAGGCCCAAAAGCTGGTCTTGGACAGATTAAAAAAACACACAGCAAATAGACTGCATTGTTGTAGGCTGAAGCTCATTTTCAAAAATACATTGCTCAGCACTAAAGTGGACAGTCTAATCAGTTCCTCTGCAGAAACAGCAAGATTTTTACAAATGAAAGAAAATCTACAGAGATGAAGCTGTGACTGGAAAATTTGATCCACATGGTTGTATTTTTAGATCTGTCAAAGACTGACCTCCGTTTGCAGTTTTTCTAGCAATAGTTTAATGTAAAATTAGCCTATATGTAGCATTTCTACATTTCATGGAGTTTAAGCTATGTGTTATACTTTATCTATTATTTTTCAAAAGGTCAAATATCCCCTTTACTCATTGCAAACACTCCTTCTTTTTAAGCTATGCAAATGGTAATTAGCCTCCTCTGCATACATTTTGTGTCAGATTCTGGTTTGTTAACCTAAAATCTTTATCCGTGATAGGAAAGTTTGGTGGAAATTTACTGAGGATGAAATGGACTATTTTGTTACCTTCAAACTATCTGAAGGGTAAAGAGATGGTGAACATATGGAGAAATTCTCACCACTGGAATCCAAACAAGAATATTTCTTATTTTTTCATCAGTATGTGGGAAAATCTTGAGTGTGGAAAAATAGTGACTTCTCCATATTTAAAAGCAACACAATCTGGTTGTTTTCACAGGCATATCATTATTATTTCACAGATAAGTGAATATATAAGTGTATCAACACATATATTCATGCGCGTGGGTAAGTAACATGGTGACCGGTGGGGAGAATAGTTCTAGAATAAAACCATTACCCTATTTTAAACTATGCTTTTACTAAACCTATTATCGGCAATTCAGTTGACAATCATATTACTGTGTGATATTCAAATGTCAAATGCATATCTCATTTTCAACTAAGACCATTACATCATGCCTTGTCAAATGCACTGAAATATGGCTAGGTCTAGCTCTGATTAGATAAGGGACCTCATGCTGGTGTTAGCAAATCCAACCTCAGGGATTGATTCCCAAGCTGAGGGAAATGGCAAAGTTATTATTGATGATGGTGCCAAAGCTAACAGGTTTCACATGTCCTTCATGAACATATGGTTACAGCCCCAACAGCGACATCGTTAAGAGCCATTTGTTCAAGTGTCCTAGAATCATTTCTGAAAATAAAGGTGAAAAATCCATGAATTGTAAGTACCCACCAATGTGGAAGTTGGTTCAACTCATTGTAGGTTGCCTAGTTCATTGTACTTACTGGAATCATATGAAAAAATAATCATTTATGTATGTATAGAAGTTTGTCTCATTAGAGAAACTATATAACATGTACATTAGAATCCAAGTCTAAGGTTTGAGTCTGTGCTCTGTACAGTTCCAGTTGTATGACGTTGGCAATGTTCTTAATTTCTCTAAACATCAATTCTTCTACACAATTGCAATTATTGAGAAAATTAAATGAAATGGTGTATGGCTGATAAATAGCAGCTCTTCCTGTCATGTTATTTAACATTTTATGCAATGTGTAGGGTATGGATCATAGCTTTGTTCTAGATTAAGAAACAGACCTCTTGAAGGAAAGTGGCCTGTCCAAGGTCATGTGGCTAATAAGGATGAAAGAGAATCAAATTCAGGTCTCCTGGTTTGAAATCCAGTATTCTTAAAGTGTCTGTAGAGGAATAGAAACCCTGTAAATTAGACTATAATTAAGGTACTGCCATACTTACAGGGGCAAAATGATATAGTGAATTGGTCCAATTACCTCAATAATTCAAGCCCAATGGTACCAAAATGCTTTTATGTAGTATGTCTGAATATTTCAGGCCAAATATCTGAATAATTGCCCAATTATTCATATTTCGAATATATGTACAAATCTGGTCTTTTGTGGGGGAGGGGATGGGGACAAGCTTTGAATCATGTCTCCAATCTTTCCAACATAAATAGAGAGTATTAGTTTTCATTTTCCCCTTCTAATTTGTTTCAAAATCTAGTGGCTTTTTTAAAAAATTAAATTGAAGTTTGTGGATAAATGGGAAAATCTTTACTGAAATATGGTACTTCCAACTGTAATTTTGGTTTGAAATAGGCTGCTTAAAAACACTTCATATAGGAGTGACAAGCCATGGCCTTTGTGGGTGCATATTGGGGGTGGGGCATAGTTCAAAATCCTTTTAGCTTTTATTCTAAGTACAGAATCAAATTCTGATCTTGGAGAAAATGTTTCAATTCCATTAAAAGGGATTACATTCATATTGGTCCAAGACAATTCTGATACTAGGAGTGGGCCAAAATTACAGTGATTTGACACTAAAAGAAATCCGCCTTTCTTCTTTTTTCTGATCTTTAAAAAACATATACCTATTTCAAGGTAAGATTAAGTTCTCTGCTTATATTTCCTTAGCTACAGCCCTGAAGTGAACATAATATCAGCATTAAAATAGAAGTCAGTGTAGTTCAGAAAATAGCTAACAAAAGGGTTTTTTACCTATAGAAATACACATCAATTAAAATATATTGGGCATAGTTAACATCTAGTGACTGTCCTCAAAAAAACTGTCAGTCTACCATTTTTTATTGTTTTATAATAAATATAGTGCTTAGCAGAATGGGGGGAATAACATTACCATGGATTGACAAGCCTATTGTATTTGAACAGGTACTGTGAGAAAGCAAGTGTCTTTGTTCACCATGAAGTCTGCCTTGTAGAATGACCCCTACAGATGAAGAAGGAAGAGGTTCAGATGCAATTAGGGACCATTTGAAAGGCGATGCTCAGTATAATTATGCAGGAGTAAGTTCCTCTGCAATAGCGTGCCCACCCTCATTATGGTCACCAGTAAGTCCTCTGCCCCTCTGGTCAGCATCCAGGTCTTTGCTCTAAAGCCTGTCCAAACTGAAAGGCAAAAAAAGATCTCCTCAAATGAGGCAACAGGAGTGTGCCCCAAGCAGATAAGATCACCACTTTCCTGGGTTTGTTAAGTCCTATCTTTGGAAATTTCAACCTGTTTTTAATAGTCTCTGTACTCTGCCACTCCAGGTAGTCATACCCTTGAGTGTGAAGTGGAGGAGGGGCAGAGCCTTTAAAGTTTGATGAGAGAAGAGCCCTACACACAGTAGAACCTCAATAGACCTTTATTGACTGGACATGAAAGAAAGTCTAAAAATCAGAAAACAGAAAGTAATAGAATAGGGAGTGGTTACGGCTTATTTTTTAAAGGGGGAAAAATACTTTTAACCTTCCCTTGCACAAAGCATGATCTGAGACCATTTTTTTTCTTATCTTAATCTAGAAAGGCCACATTATGAATCAAATAATTCAGAAGGAAAAAAAGTTTACAAAACTATGATTATAAAGATGCTGATAAAAAGAGGATTTTATTTAAATAAGCTGTATTTTCTATACACTTTTGCCCCCAAATTCTACTTCTAAGAATGTTTTTCTAAGGAAATAATCATATATGTGACAAAAGAACTTCAACAAAAATAAAAATAGGAGACTGGTTAGAAATATCACAACACATGCATGTATACAATGAAAAAACTGCACCCATTAAAATAGTGTCCTTGAAAATTTTAACTCAGTCCATACATACTTGTTTAGTTCTTTTTTTAAAATTTTTATTGTAGTTGATTTACAATGTTCTGTCAATTTCTGTTAGACAGCAAAGTGACCTAGTTATACATCTATATACATTATTTTTCTTATAATATCTTTAGTTCTTACTGTTAGATGGATGCTGGCTGGGCACTGACATAGTAATATCTGCTTTCAAACACCTCACACTCTAGCAGTAAGACAAAAATGGAAATAATTACTTATTTATACTTAGACAAGTGTGGTTATTCTATGTTAATTCATTTAATATATATTAATTGAAAAAAATAGGCTAGAGGACATTATGCTTTTTATTTTATTAAATATATACACACACACACACACACACACACACACACACACATGCATATGTATATCCTCACATACACACACAAATATACACACACATTGCACCTGTTAGCTATTGCTGCATAATAAACCATCCAAAATAACAATAATTTATTATCACTCATGCATTTTCACCTCACTACTGGTATGTGAATTGGCTGGAACAGCTCTGCCCCACATGTTTTTCATCCTCCTTAGAACAGTGTGCTAGTCTGAGCATGACCCTTTTATGGTAGTAACAGAGGTACAAAGGAAAAAACACAAACCAAGGAGGTTTCTTTAGGTCAAAGCTTAGGAATATACAGTGAAAAATGTAGAAAAATTGTAAGACACCTGGGCACCAACATTAGTTACCTGAATGAAAGGATTACATAATTTCAATTTCTTCTGTTCATTTTTTCTGAAACTTTCAACAACAAAAGTGTATTTTTATAATCAAATGCCAACAAAAACTTCTTTTAAATATTTTATCAAACTGGGAGTTCCCTTCGTGGCTTAATGGTTAATGAACCTGACTAGGATCCATGAGGATGCAGGTTCAATCCCTGGCCTTGCTCGGTGGGTTAAGGATCCTGTGTTGCCATGAGCTGCGGTGTAGGTTGCAGATGTGGCTGAGGTCCTAAAATAGCAACAACAACAACAAAATATATATATATACACACACACACATATACATATATATATATATCAAACTGATATACATTCCCTATTTCTTGTGTTCCTTTTTATAATTACTCATATAGCAGGGAGGCCAACTGGAGGAAAAAAGACAATATTTTATGTCTATTCATATGTTAAAAGATCATAATTACAAAGCATGTTGCCTGGCCTGGCCTTTCGGTAAAAACTTTGTGCAACTAGTAAACTTAAATTGATAGAGAATGATGAGGTTAATATCATCTATGTTTATGTATTTACTTTATATTTTAAAAAACAAACACTTAAAGGAATTTCAGTTGGTTGACAAAAAGTTAACAATCTCCTTAAATTTACTTTTCTGTCCATGTGCACAACCAGATGCTTTGTAATGGTAGGAAACTAGATAACACCTTGAGATGCTATTATTGCTTTTCAAAGGATATGTTAACCTTTATCTCAAAGCATGCCTCTTAGTGGCACATAAAAGCAAGGTTTTCTGTCCCATCCTTATTTTTTACTTTCTTTTCTTGTGCAAGTTGGTGTTTTTTTGTTTTTTTTTTTGTTTGTTTGTTTGTTTGTTTTTTGTCCTATTGACTGGTTTAGGAAGTTCTTTTCCCTCCTTTTTTGGTACCATGATTAGATTGAATGGTTGATGTTTCTAGTGAATCATTCCACCAATTAGGCTAAAATATTAAAAGACAAGTAACTTGAGAAGGAAACTCATATTTCTATAGCACTTTGCAGCAGATGTATCCTATTTACTGCTTTATTTTATTGCTTAATGACTGGATCTGAAGTAATTGCACCATTTGACAGATATTTATTTGTAAAATGTGATTCATTCAGTCAGACACTTTTAGAATGATTTTCATGCCAAGTGTTAAAACTGTGTAGTCTTGAGTAGCTCTTTCAGAAGATGCAAACACACATGTAAATGTCATGCATCAAGCACGTCTACTTTCTGCTCTTTTTTATTACAGAAATATTCCAGTTGACAAGGAGTGCTAGTGAATAGACGGCAGGGACTTCTGGACTTTAATCAACCGCAATCACTGGCAGGTTCAGAATTAATTTCCTAACCATGAATCACCTGCAGACAATGAATCACATTCTAGAGAATTTTGCCAAGCAAAACAAGCCATCATGCCCTGTACAACTTTTGACGATGGGACCATGGAAACTCATTTGACTAACATAGTTGAAATAGTGAAAAGAAAAGGGGTAGA
This sequence comes from Phacochoerus africanus, assembly GCF_016906955.1. Lineage (NCBI taxonomy): Eukaryota > Metazoa > Chordata > Mammalia > Artiodactyla > Suidae > Phacochoerus > Phacochoerus africanus. The sequence continues at coordinate 188,067,510 of NC_062544.1, forward strand.
GAATGGTGGCACAAGCTATCAGTGTCTGGTGACTTTCAGCTTCACAAAAGCAAAGGAATCAAGAGTTTAGCATGAAAACACGCTTTCTGAAATGGTCTACTCACTGGTGGGATTCTAGCCCTAAATTCTAGCTGATGAGAATCAAGGTAAAGGATCTTTTGCTAATATTTTTTTGGCTGTGACATTTATAGCACAGACATTGGAACTTTTGTCTTCACTGAAGCATTAGAAACTTTTTCTTTGGTTTCTGATTCAGACACTTCCTCTCTATGGAAAGAGAAGATGAGAAAAATTAAAAAAATATGTAGATAACACAGATGTAGAAGTACTTTTGAAAAAAATAGCCAAGTCACTTATATACTTAAATTATTGGTATGATTGACTCCATTTTCCATTTTCTCTTCCAGGTGTCCAAATGAAGGAGGCTGTGACCTTTATTTATTTCTAGACATTATTAAAAAGTTGGGATAAATTTTAGTTGTAAGACATGCCACAACATAATTAGCATTATACATAATATCATCACAAAATAATTGATCACTTAAAAAGGAAATATTTGTATTGTTAAATTTGATTAATTTCAAACTATATCAACAAGTAAACAATATACAACTAAAAATGAAAGACGGGGTAACTCAGATAGTCCCAAATTATGCATTATGGTGCAAAAAAAAAAGAAGAAGAAATGGAAAATTATTATCTGAAAGAACAGTAAATAATAAGATTTTCTGAACACATTATTAGACAAATATAAGAAACTCAAAGCTAGACAATACCCACGTTCATAAACTGGCTTGGATTTTTTTTGATTGATCATTACTACCAACTAAATATACCATTATAGATTCATCCAATTTTGGCATATGAAAAAAGGAAGGAAGATTCATGTCATATGGCACAGAGTGTAATAATTTTCCTGACAGGCAATCAATATTTCATTTTAGACCATGAAAATGGGTAAATCGGGTTATAAAGTATCCATTGTTACTCTCTTTAGCCAGGTGAATGGAACACATTAACTATTATTTTATTGAGTGATGCTAGCTGGAATTTTTGTCTTTGATTTGTATACCATTCTCTGTCATTCACAGGGTGCTGTCTACAGATCTACTCATTGCCTTTCACTTACCGATGCCCTCAGCACCTGGGTTTACAATTCCCCCCTCTTCCACAGGTTCTGCTATCATTTTGAGTGCCTGGGAAGATATGTGTTCAACTCAAAAAAATCTTCACTCTCAGAGTGCTGACCATATCTCCAGTGACTTCCTTTCCTGTGCAATGCATTCACCACTGAGTTATAAATCTGGGACCTTACTCTTTTCCTAAAACCAGTCTAGCTCTTAAATTGTAAATGCAGACTCTACAGTGATTTGACCCAAAACCCTTATTCTCTGACTGTTGCTTAATTATTTCCAATACTTCAGTTTTTCATCTCATTTTTATGCCACTTAGCAAACACTTATCAAGAGAACACTCTTGACAGCCTGCATTGTTTTAGACACTGGATTTCCTAGAGTTAACACGGAAATTAAAGAAGCTTGCTTTTATGAACCTACTGTATCTTCCTTTTCTACACAGTTTAAGTTTCACGGTCCATCATTTCAACAACTCTGTTAACATCCTTACTACTTTTCTTATTATTCTTCCATTATCTACTGGCAGAAGCCCAAGCCTAGAGAACTCCAACCATCTCCCTTTCAGCATATTTATCTCAGTGACTGAATGTAATTTGGAGGAAATCACGTAACCGTGCAGATAAATGCCACAATAAATTAATAGTCTTCACAATAACAGTGGGGCCCTCACCACTCCCCAGAAATCCTTTCTCCTATGTTTTCCTAGATTCTTTGGTACTTATTTCAAACAACAAGCTTCATAATGTTGGCATTCAGGGCAAGCAGTTCCAAATGGACCCACAAATCAACTCTGTAATTCATGTGGTGACTAAAAGATAATGGTGATTATTATCAGTGCAGAACATCTGGAAGCATCCTTCCTTAACTAATCAGGGCTCGGAGACTGAGGCAAATAGGAGAGGTCCCAATCCTTGGTTGGGGTGGAGCAACTGATTTGCTTTGTTTCAGAGTTAAACATTTTCTTGAGTCTAACTTTAAATTTCAGCTTATATTCAGCAAAAATAGTTATAGTAAGAAGTCTCCAAGTGTTACCTATTTAGAAGGAACAAACATACATAACCTCCCTAAGCTATCTGACCAGCTGCTGTCATACAAGGTGATTAATGGTGTCCCCAAGCTTAGTTATTTGACATCTTTGTGCCTTAGTTGTCCATAAAATATACACAGTAGAACAAACTTAATAGGGCTATTGTAAGGATTGGGTGGGAAAACATGTGTAAAATGTTTGAAACACTTCCTGGGCTCTCATAAGCACTGAGAAAATGTTAGCTATTAGATGCTGATCCTATTTCCATCTATAATTCTGACACCATCTCTGTCCACTCTGCCACACCAAATTTCTTTAAAATGCTGCCCATGTGACCTCCATGTTCTTGCCCCTCTTCCATCTCTTCACATCACCATTCCTCCAAACCTGCTCTTACAGTGGTCACCAGTAGCTCACTTGACATTAAATTCCCAACACTTTCCCCCTGTTCCTTATTTTGTTGATATATTTAGCCATCATCTGACACTAGCAACCACTGTCTTCTTCCTGAAACAATCTCTCTTCAGCTTATATACAGAGACACAAACCTTGATTCCTCCTATATTTCAAGTTACACCTTCTTACCTCCTTCTTTGGAATTCTTGTCTACCTACCTTTTCAATGATGTTCTTCAAGATCCTATCTTAGAGTCTTTCTGTTTTCACTCTATGTACTTTTCCCTGGTGTATCTAATATACTCTCATAGGATTATCATTTCTATTCTTTAGGGTGACGGCTAAGCTACTATGAAAAGAAGAGTGGCCTAAAGAATGAGGTGTATCCCCTTCCAAGAGTGAAGGTGCACATGGTCCAAGATGGCAGCAACCTTGTTCCACACTGTCAACCCAGTGACTCAGGTTCTTTCGCCTTGCTGCTCTGCATCCTTGACTCTTCTGCATCATTGTTGCCTGCTGTTTGAAGCTGGCTTTCTGTTTAGTTCAGGTATCTGAGGAAGGAGGAAAGAAACAAGGATGTTCAGGAGTAGGGACTATTCTTTAAACCAATGACATGGAAGTTGCATCTTGGAAGTTGTCGCCAAATGATGAGATGGCTCCACAGTGAAAGCTGGGAAATGTGGACTTTGGTTGGGCACATCCTCAGAGAGAAGAGGGAGAGGGTTTCAGTGGACAACTAGCAGTCTCTGCCATACCATCTATAATACAAAGGCTAGAAATGCTGTATCCTCAGTCCAGAGCCTTTTCCTCAGCTTCAGACTCAAACATCTACCTGCTTACTAAACAGTTCCACCTCAATCTCCCACTTACACCTTAAGTTCAATGTTTCTCAAATAGATTTTATAATCCTTTACAGCCCGTGATCCCCATACGCCATTTAACCAAAAATGAGTCCTTTTCCCTTTTTCCTATTACAGCAGTAGAAACACCACAGACTTCTCCCAAAGAGACGATTTCACATCATTCTTCACTCTCTGCCTCCATCTTGCTTGAACTCCCCTCTATATCAAACCTATCACAGTGGCCTATTGATGCTCTGTTCTAAACACCTCTCAAATCTTCAGATCACTGCCAATTTATTACTTTGATTATGTCTCTACCTTCCATTGTTATCTCAGTTAAATTTATGAATATTCACTTTCTGCACCAATTTGATTTCTTGGTTTTGACAAGAATTCAGATAGAGCAGGACATTAAGTTCTAAATATATTTGGCATATTGACTAGCAAAAGTTTGGAGAGTGGGAGATTAATATAAATATTTATCTGGGGAGTTTCCATCATGGCTCAGTGGTTAATGAATCCGACTAAGAACCATGAGGTTGTAGGTTTGATCCTTGACCTTGCTCAGTGGGTTAAGGATCCAGCGTTGCCATGAGCTGTGGTGTAGGTTGCAGATGTGGCTCATATCCCACGTTGCCGTGGCTCTGACAAAAACCTTGGCAGCTACAAATCCGATTAGACCCCTAGCCGGGGAACCTTCATATGCCGCAGGTGTGGCCCTAGAAAAGGCAAAATAAATAAATAAATAAAAAGATAAAAAAATATTTATCTGAGTACCCTCACTCCTGAACTGAGACACTATAAGCTGCACAAAGGATAATGTGGGTATCAAGGGATTCCTTATCCTCTGCAGTAATGACCACCCAGTCCTCTTAAAATATAAATCTAATCTTACCACATATGAAACTTTTCAATGGCTTCCTACTGCCTGTATAATAAAGTCCAAATTCTTAGCATGGCTGAGAGGTCTTCCATTTTCTGGTTTCTACTTAATGCTTCCCCTTCTCATCCTGAGCTTTTGATTCCAGACACAGATAATCTCTTTTGGTATCTTGCATGTTTCATCTCTCCCTCATCTTTAAGGCCTTTGCATATGACAATCCATTTGACTAGAACTCACTTCCTTAACCTTGATCCTTTTTCCTGACTCACTCCAGCCATCCCTCAGACAGCAGTTGAATTATCATGTCTTCTAGGAAGTCAGGGTACTCTTAGTTGCAGATGAGATTATGTGCCTTTTGCTATTTGTCCCAACAGCACCTGGCACTTACTCCCTGTAACACTAGAAAACTTTGTTATAATTGCTTTCTTTCATCTATTTCCCCATTAAGAATGTAAACTCTGTGAAGACATAAATTATTCTGCTCATTGTTGAACCTGCAGAGATTGCATAGAGTTCAGAATGTAACAAATGCTTAATAAACATTTATTAAATATTCATTTAATACTTGGATATGTGAGTAGTTTGAAGTGTGAGGAAAAGTACTACAAAATGAGTACTGAGTCATGAGCTAAAATGACTGATGTCAGGACAGATATGGAATCGTCAAAGTCTACCTGGGCTTTGGTCTCCTTCCCTTGCCTGTCTTCTCGTACAGTCAAGGGACAGAGCTCTTGCCTTAGCTGCTCGGTCTGGTTTCTGGAGATTTACTAGGTAAGAGTTTGAGGTGGTGATGAGCACAGACATTAACCCATCAGCTGGTCTGACTCTTCATTCTGAGCCATACCTCTCTCTGGGGCACTTGTTCTAGGAAACAGTCTCAGCCATGGGGGCAATCAATCACCAGTGACTACTAATAAGTAACCACCAATGCTTATTAGCTGCCCTTCTTTTTTTGGCTGCACCTGCGGCAGGTGGAAGTTCCTGGGCCAGGGATCCAACCCACGCCACAGCTGTAACCAGAACCACAGCAGTGACAACCCCGGATCCTTAACCCATTGAACCACAAGGGAACTTCAGCTGTCTTCGCTTTTGTTAGAGCAGACTCAGTGTCATCTCTATTACAACATCATCCTTACCACTTTCTTACCATTTTTCATTCTGATGTTTTCTGGAATGGGAAAAAAATGATGCCATCTGTGTCAGAACTGACAGATCACCTAGTTGTCTGGTTTTAAGAATGGAGGTAAGTGTGGTTTTCCTTTTCATATAAATTAATGCAATCTTATACAGAGAATACGGAATTGACAGGTATTAGTCAAACCAGAGCAAGCTAAATTTAACACTGACCCACTAGAAGCGGGCAAAGGGAAAACTCTGCAGGCTAAGGAAAAGTCTCAGGATTGAGCTAGGCAGGGTTGTATTGCTACAAGAGAAGAATGGAGTTGTCTTTTGAAGACCTGTGGGCCCAAAGGAACTGCATTTAACTTCTCCAGTTAAGGAGAAGCAGCAATTTTCCCAGTGGGTTCTAGTAGATATAAATTCCAGGTAAGTGTCTGTTACCTATAAGAAGGGATATGGGTGATATCATCATAGGGCTGAGTGTAATCATGAATTTTTTGCAAGGACATTTAGGGGCCTGACCGCCCATATATATGCTAGTAATATACCAGTCTTTCTTTCTTTTTTTTTTTTGTCTTATCTTTTTGTCTTTTTTTTTGGCCTTGCCCATGGCATATGGAGGTTTCCAGGCTCGGTGTTGAATTGGAGCTGTAGCTGTTGGCCTACACCACAGCAATACCAGATCTGAGCCACATCTGTGACCTCACCACAGTTCACAGCAAAGCAGGATCCTTAACCCACTGAGTGAGGCCAAGATTGAACCTGTATCCTCATGGATACTAGTCAGATTCGTTTCCACAGAGCCATGACGGGGGCTCCCATACCAGTCTTTTAAAATGATTTTGATGGGAATTCCCTGGTGGCCTAGTCAGTTAAGGATCCTATGTTCTCACTGCTGCAGTTCAGGCTGCTGTGGCACAGGTTTGATCCCCGGTCCAGCATGGTGAAAAAAATAATTAAAATAAAAGGCCTCTTTATTTAAAAAAAGTTATTACTAAAATTAATCACATTGTTATGTTTCAAATATAATATTAAGTCCTACATTCAACTGGTGCTACATTGCAGTAGCCAGCTTTTAATTTCAGACCTCCAGACTTAAATTAACTTAGTGGACACTTTATGTCCAAATAGTGAAAGTCCCATTGCAAAGTGGAATTTTCATGGAGTAAAACACTAGGCCCTGAAATGCAACTATCTCAGGAGCCCCTGCCAGCATAGCATATGTGTATCTAAGAGAAAGAAAAAAGAAATAGCCCTCCTTTGGGCTACTTCTTTCAGCAACCTCATAAAAAAAAAAAAAACATGTTTACTTTAACCTGTCCAGTGCCTGATCCTACCTGGCATTCCTGTGTTTTTGTACTTGGAGATGCCTAGATCATGGACAGGAAATGCTTGGTATGTTCCAGAACAAAGCGTCCACAGAGATATAATGAAGAAAATTCTTGAGAGTTTTGCATGTCTCACTTTAAAAATCTCAGGTCCTTCAGACCCAAACACAGACAGGTATTCTTACTTAATTGCATTATTCTTCTCTTTGGTTTGTTTGCTGTGTTTGTGGTTCTTATTGCGCTCATTTGTTTGTCTTTTTCATTTGAAAAGTCAATATTCTAAAAAAGATTTTTTTTTTTTTTTTTTTTAGGTCTACATCTGTGGCATATGGAAGTTCCCAGGATAGGGACCAAACTGGAGCTATAGCTGTCAGCCTAAGCTATAGCCGCAGCAACACCAGATCTGAGACTCATCTGTGCCTACACTGAAGCTCACAACAATGCTGAGTGGGGCCAGGGATTGAACCCACATCTTCATGGATACTGGTCGATTTTGTTTCTGTTGAGCCACAGAGGGAACTCCAAAAAGATGGTATTTTTAAAAACTTGAAGAAAAAATTTTAGAGGATGTTGTGTAATGACTAAAAGAGCCAGAAGTCTGAATCTTTCTAAAACATTTAAACATTCAGGGCTTTCTCTGAAGGGAGAATCTATAGTCTGTGCAGACATCAATCAGCTCTTTCATCTTCCTCCACTTCTTGTTCAAATTATGAGTGAAACTATAGCATTGTAGAACTTGCTGCTCCCCAGTGAAGCTGTCCTAAAGATCATTTTCTACCACCCTGAAAGTTTAACTACAGCTACATTTAATTGGCAATGGTGGGCAGTTCATCAGGGGTGTTACAGTGTGACTATTCAGGAAATGTCTGCCTGCTGAAGGGCTGGCAGGATTATTCCTCTCAAATCTCCCAAGATCACTTGTCGAAAAATTTTGTGCTGCAGTGTTGATGATGTGCCCAGTTCAATCAATCAATCAACAAAAATATATGTTAAAGGCCTGTTCTATCACTACTGCTAACAAGAAACCCCAGCTCTGTTGACCAGTGTGCTTGTGTGAATTGTGTTCAGGCAAAAGTTAGGGTGATCTTTGCCTGATCCCCCTGGATTCATGCTATTGTTTCTAGCCCTTTCCAAATGGGAAAAAAATCAACAAATCCCCCCCAAAATAGTTATTGAACATCTAAATTGCACCCACAGTTTTAGTAGACATATTTCCTCTCATCTGATGAAACACTCAGACCAAGGTCCCTCCTCTCCTTCCTTTCCTCTTCCAAGAACAGTTTATTAGCACCTAATGAGTGTATAGAATTATGTAGTTAACCAAGTGTTTTTAATCTTAACCCTGCCAGCAATACAGAGGGGGACTATTTCTTTCTCAGACAGCTGAGGAACCAGGAGACTTGGATTTGTCTGAGGTCACAGCCAGTAGAGAGCAAGGTACATGTAAACCCTCAAGTCTTCAACCCCAGAGTGACTTTCCCCAGGTCCCCATTTCTCCCTACTCCCTGTAAAACACTGGAATAAATATTTGAGTTTGGGAATAGGAGTGAGAATCAGATAAATAAAATAGCTTTTCACCTCAGAAGTTTAATATCAGAAGTAACCCAATGATTTTGTCTCAGTCTAAAACAGAACCATGAGCCTGATACATTTCATAATCCTTCCCTTCCTTCATATCCGACTCAAGATGATTAGAATCTCTGGAGTCGTCCATGGTTGCCAGGCCTCAAAAAGTCCTACTTGCGTGACTCTCTCTTAATACTGATTCAAAAAACATTTCTCAGTGCCATGATTCTGGACAGATGTTTTTCTAGCTGTGTCTAGTTCAGCGTCTGTTTCTTCTCCTCCTCTTCTCCCACCACCCTGCATTTCACCCCAGTGTGGTTGTTGGCCTGGCCCTTTCCTTCCATTCAAACAGTCTGAGGTAAGGTTACAATTGACCTTCATGTCACCTAAGTCAAAGACATTCTTTTTCTCTATCTTTGACTTGTCAAGAGGCAGAAGAGTAGAGTGGTAAACAAAGCCTAGAACTCTGAAGTCAGACTGCCTTGTTTTGAACCCTAACTCCTCTATTTACTCCTTGTGTGATCTCAAGCAAAGGACTTAACCTCTCTCTGTTTCACTTCCTTCATCCACAAAATGAGGATGATAATAACATCTGCATCATAGCAGAGGTGGGAGGATTCAAGGATTTAATATAAGTAAAACCCTGAAAAAGTGTCTGATGCATAGTAGGTGTTGGTTATTATTTATTATTACCTGAGCTGCTCAGCATGTTAACCATTTTTTGGTCTTTAATTTCAGTCTTCCTTCCGTTGATCTACATGGTACCATGTTTTCACTAATTTGCCCTATCCTCTCCAAGAATTTTCTCATTCCCCTTGGTAGATGCTCATTCTTTTTTTTTTCCCACTTAACAAATAAATGTTTAATTTCTTCCCATTTCATTTACATAGTAGATTATTTGCATCATTTTTCATTCCCTGGGCAATCTCATAAAAGTCACACATTAGGACACCAAGTTCATGTAAATATATGTTTTCATGACAGACTCTTCCCTAGAATTCTTGATGTACATATCTACCTTCCTTTTTAATCTCTCCACTTGCATATCTCACATATGACTTAAACCCAATCTTTCATCCTCAAACTGGTCACTTTCTGGTATTCCTCTTAGCAAATACAACTACCAGGCAATGTGTTATTGATGCTAGAAACCAAAGTATCAACCAGGATACTTCTGTCACACTTACCTCCAGTATTCAATCCATCACTAAGCCCTGAAGATTATACTTCCCATGTCCTTTTTTAAGATATTCCTCAACCCCCATCAACGCTACTACTATATTTCACCTGGAAGAAGGCAAAAGCTGTCAAAGTACCCTCTTCTTGTCACTCTGACCCTGTACATCAAGCAGAACAATCTTTTTAAACAGAAAGAGGTCCTATTATTATCTGTTTAGAACACCTTGATATCTTTCTTGTACTTTTATAATAAAGACAAACTAACTCCTTAACTGAGCTCACAAAACTGTATCTCAGCAGCTTTAAATCATCTCACACCTCCTCTTGCTTTCATACTATCAAATCACTGACCACTGTTTTAGTTCATTAAGTTCCTTTAAAAAAAAAAAAAAGGATTTCCCGTTGTGGCTCAACAGTAATGAACCTGACTGATAATGAGGTTCATGACGATGCAGGTTTGATCCCTGGCCTCGCTCAGTGGGTTAAGGATCCAGTGTTGCCGTGAGCTGTGGTATAGGCCAGCAGCTGCACTCTGATTTGACACCTGGCCTGGGTAATTCCTTATGCCATGGGTACAGCCTAAAAACCACAAAAAAAAAAAAAAAAAAAATTCCCTACTCCCTCTCCCTGCAGGGCCTTTGTACATGCTGGACCTTCTGCTCTTTCTCTCTTCTTTATCCCACCAGCTTCTATTCACTTTGACCACTTGGCTTAAGCATTACATAATCAAGAAAGCCATCTAACCCTGCTGACCAGATAAATTCCTCATATTTCTTTTCTTTCTAGGATTTATCATGGTTGTAGTTTCACATTCCTTCACGGCTTTTATCTGTCTCATAGAGCAGACTGTAAACTCTATGAGGCGATGTGTTTGGGGAAGGGTGGTTACTATTGTATCCCCAGGACTGAGTAGAGGTGCTGCTCCAATATATACAGTAACTTAACTTACAGTAACTTAACTCAATTCTATCTCTATAGCATAATGCCTGGAGCGCACAGACCTCATTTTACCAGAATTAGCCACTTGAATGAATATATATATGTGCTAATTATGGCAGAGTAACTACTAATTCTGCTTAAAACTTGCCATGTTTGAATAGATGTCATAAGAATCGATGTCTTAGGAATTAGAGGTTTATTAGAAAACATCAAAATTGGCATGACTGACACTCAGGCCTAGAAGGATAAAGCATTTCAATTTATTTTGACTTCTTAAGATTGCTGAGACTGCAATTCCTGAGTCCTGTCTACTCCTGGTCAGTTTTACATGGCCAAAAAGTAACAGAATGATTTTATTCCTTAGCTTTATCTTATTTGCGCTCTAATATATAACCAGCCTTTGAATTATGTTTCCTTAAAAAAAACAACTGTTTTATATTAGGATGATTAAACTTAGGCCATCTGATATTCCCAAAACCCCAATAAAGGAACAAACTGGAAACTGGATTATTTTACCTTCAGAATGACCAGAATCAATTCAAGCTTCAGCCTTTTGATGACTTCACAGATGAATAACAATGTGGTAGGTTTTACTAAAAAACAACAACAAAAAAGAAGAAGACGAAAAGGAAGAAGAAGAACAAGAAACAGGCTTTTCCTATTCTTCCACCCCTTTGCAGTAAGTACTTCATTTAAAAAAGTAAAGAATTATTTTATGGCCTTGATGTTGTCAGAGACACTAAATTTTCTACACAAACAAAATCAGATGACTCTGCTTGAAAAAAATTCTTTCCTATTAATATTATGAGATGTTTAAAAAAAAAAAAAAAAAGGCGTCTGGACAGTTCATTTGAATGGCCACAAGAGAGCAGTAAGAAATTAAAGCTTAGGAAGATGACTCATAGTCACACTATATGTATGTGTTCTGCTATTAGGAAGAGTTGAAAGACAGGCATTTCTATTTGTTCTTGAATTTAGAAATATAGTTTAGAATTTCTTAATTTTTAAAAGGGCTTTAGGAAGGGCAATATTGATAGCATTAGCTGGAATTGCTGAAAAAAAACCTTAAGTTAAGACTTTTACAAACCTCAAGTTCAGGTGTGAAAATAGAAAAAAGTACCTCCTCTGGGCAAAGGGACATCTTGAGCAGTCATCCGGCCCATCCCTTCGGATTATTCAAGTCTGACAGAAAGGTATGTAACTCATTTACAAAGGCCCTCAGAAGAAGAACCCAGCATCCTGTTCTAGAACATGGCCAACACTTTAAAATGTTAAGTATGAGGAAATATATTTTTATGTGTAATTTTATCCCCTTGTGTTGTAATTTAGCTACTATTTTAAATAATACCTAGGGAGACCTTGGGTCTTTCCCCCGAGGCCCATTTCTTTCTTTAGATGCCCTGCCCTTCTCTGCCCATACAAACATTGCAACTTTTTACTTGGAGTTTTGGATACCATGAATTTTAAAAATGAATTTAAAAATTCTGTATTTGCAAAATGATCAGAGCTAGCTCCAGTATACGGCACACTCTTAGGAATCAGTCTGAGAAAAATATTAATGATGAGTAGAAGAATAGACAAAGGATGTAAACAGGCAATTTGCAAAGGTAGAATCTCAGCTAGTTAATAAATATACGAAAAAATTATTCACGCTGGACAGGAAACAAAAGAATGTAAACTAAATTGGGATACTTTTATATTACTAGATAAGCAAGATTTAAAAGAATTATAATGTCCAATGTTAGCAAGAGAGGACAGCCACTCATAAACACTGAGGCATTTGTTGGAAAAACTTTCCTGAGGGCTGTTTGGAAATATATATCAAAAACTTGAAAATTATAAATTTTCTCTGACCTAGCAATTTTGCTGTTAGAAACTTATTATTCTTCCTATAAAAAGAATCAATTACAAGTACAGTTTCCAATAGTGAAAAGAATTGGGAAAACAAAAATAAATTATTTCGAAAGGAGAATCGGTTAATTAAATCAGGACATAGCCATACAAATAGATTATTATTCAAATCATTAAAACTACTACAAATATGTATTTACTGGCATTGAAAGCCAATGATATATTTTAAGTTAAAATAAGATTGGAAACAAACAGCATTGTATGATTTCACATAGGAAGAAATCGTAAGTGACTACAGAGAAAAATGGCTGGATGATATACACCAAATAATAATTATCTGTGGGTAATGGTTGCACAGATGATTTTTTTTCCTTTCTTCTATAGAACTTATTGTAGCCTCTACATTTGCATTTTTCATCAATGATACAACTTACTTATAAAATTTGTAAACACACACAAAAAGCTACTTCTATACCTGAAAAAAAAAAAAAAGTCCTTAGAAAAACCTTAAAAGTTGATTTGGTGAATTTATAAGAAGTTTGAAGTTTAGTTTTCACCTAGCAAGCTTCTATGAGAACACAGATTAATAAAATATGATCTGTGGTTATCTACATTTTCTTAATACAGTAATGTGAAAGAAAACTACACAATAAGCCATAAGGTTATATATAGCTATATGCTAATATAACTACATAAAAATTTAAAAACAAACATTCAAATGGTTGATTAACTTATTGTAAATAGCATTGCTTTTTTTTAATTTTTTACTTTTGTCTTTTTTTTTTTTTGCTATTTCTTGGGCCGCTCCCGCGGCATACGGAGGTTCCCAGGCTAGGGGTCTAATCGGAGCTGTGGCCTACACCGGCCTACACCACAGCAACAGCAACGCGGGATCCGAGCCGCGTCTGCAACCTACACCACAGCTCACGGCAACACCGGATCCTTAACCCACTGAGTGAGTCCAGGGACCGAACCTGCAACCTCATGGTTCCTAGTCAGATTCCTTAACCACTGCAACACGAAGGGAACTCCAGCATTGCTTTTTAAGAGGAAAACAAATTATCCTCACCTCTTTGCACCCATGAGCTACCAGTGACCTGACATCCAACCTATTTCATTATTTCTAGGTGTTCTAAATGATCATATTTTCATTGATTTTCAGGCCCATATTCAAACTACAATTAAAATAATAATATATGTTTCAAAGGGGCTTTTACTGAATTCGGCTTCTGAGTAGCTAAAGAATTCCTCTGTAAGGATAACTTTTCAATTACTGCAGATCGGAAAAGAATACTATGTTTCCTACTATATTAACAGTTCTTCATTTTTCAACCAAGTTCAAATTATGACTTCAAAATTAAAAACTGTCGAATATCTCTTATGACCCTAGTACTGGATTAGACCTCAGAACAAACTGCAAGATAAATATCTTCAATTTAAGATGGTGAGCAGGCTCAGAGAGGCTCCATACTGTGAATGGGTGAATGGCATAGTGGAAGTAGGAGGGTAACCTTTGCACTTTTGGGGCCCCTAACTTTGCAATTTTTTTTGTTTGTTTGACATGGAAGGGGTCCTTTTTCCAATTGTTTACTCTTTTTTTTTTTTTCTGTCTTTTTAGGGCCATACCTTAGGCACTTGGAAGTTCCCAAGCTAGGGGTCAAATCAGAGCTGCAGCTGCTGGCCTACAACACGGCTACAAAAATGCCAGATCCGAGCTGCTTCTGTGAAATACACGGCTGCTCATAGCAATGCAGGTTCCTTAACCCACTGACTGAAGCCAGGGATCGAACTGGTATCTTCATGGATACTAGCCAGGTTCTTAACCCACTGAGCCACAATGGGAACTCCTGTTTATTCTTTTCTTCACAGTGTATAGTATTTTCTCAGCCTTTCGAGGCCCATTTTCTTCCTTCTACCACTGAATCCTACCACTGAACCTTTCCAGATGCAAAAAATAAAAAATAAAATAAAATGAGAAAGAAAGAGAGAGAGAAAGAGAGAAAAAGAAAGAAAAAAGAAAGAAAGAAAGAAAGAAAGAAAGAAAGAAAGAAAGAAAGAAAGAAAGAAAGGAAGAAAAAAGGGAAGAAAAGAAAGAAAGAAAGGAGTCTATGAGATGCTTTTGAAGAGCAACATCTGCCTGTACTTGCAAAAACTGAGAGTTGGGCTGTGGGGGTGGGTACAAGGTAAAGCAGCCCAGGGTGCCAGTTCAGAGACCCTCCCCAGTTTACCACCAATGGCCTGAATCACCCTGAAGTAACTGCTCATTTGTTGTACTTTATGGTTCCCTATTTTGGAAATTGGAAGAGGTGTTGTTGCCACCTTTTTGGTCAGTTACAACTGTAGCTCCCTTAAAAATGTATTTTATCCTTCCTAGAAAAATTAAAAAAAAAAATTGTGTCATGGAGACAAAGGCAAAAAAGGAAGTAAGTTCTCTATTTTATCCATCACATCTAAAAATAAGTTTTTAGCTGCCAACCAAATTGTGTTTGAATATCAGTGCTTTTAAATATCCTCAACTGTGTGGCTCTTAGGATGGCTGAGAAGCAGGATGGGGAAGACAGCCACACAAAGCAGACAGCATTGCCATCAATGATGAGTAAATGCACTGGTCATTTCCAGCCTTCTTTTCTGGCTACCTTTGAAAAGGAATGACTTCACCATGCCCTGAGCTTTACCTTCTTTGGTAAAAAGGTTTCTTGAACTTAAGAGGATCTCTTGATTCTTATCCATAGTCTCTTCCTATCCCCTTTCTTTCCTATTCCCTAAAGTCTGCTCTCCTCCCAACCCCAGGCTTTTTGTCCATGCATGCTTTAAAACCATATGTTGAAAACAAGAAAATAAGTTTGAACTTAAAAAAAAAAAATCCAAAGGTAACCAAACAGAGCAAAGACATTCAAACAGCGAATGGGCAGGAAAGCAGAGACATAGGAGATTGGGGGTGGGGGGCGGGGGAAGGGCTGTGAGTGAGGTGGGGCATTAGAAGCATGGGTACTTCCTTTTCTACCAGCTCACCAGGCTTGGGTGAGTCACCTAACATCATCTCCCCTGAAAAAGGGGATGTAAGAACACTTCCTTAAAGAAATTCTATGTGAGCAGATACAATAACATATAAAACCTCTGAAAAATGTTCCCATAAAAACCCCAACTATTATCTTTATCTCTCACCTTGCTTAGCCTTTACATTCCAGAAATCATGGTGATGTACCTTGCTGATGCACTTGGCTTTTTAAGTAGAGTTAATACGTTCTACAGCAAGTATGAGGTTGCTCAACTGAATTAAAATAAAGTATCCAATTCCAATTCCACTAACATTCACAAAGTACCTAGCCTGTATTGGGTTCTCTCTCTAGGCACTAATAGAAACTAAATGAATGTATGGTAATAGAAATTAAATGAATGTAAGGCTCTGGCAAGAATTAAGGTAACTGTAGAAACAAGGGAATGAAAATTAATGGGCCCTGGGTTGGTTGTCATAGATATAAAGACCAGTCCTAAGCTTTTTCTGACTAGTGGGCTTAAATAAATTCAATGATTTGGGCTTTCATCCATCCAGCCACAAAAAAAAAAAAAAAAAAAGCATGCAGTGGCTTTACCAGGCCAAGCAATAGCCCACTGAAAATAAGATAAAATCCTCTTCCTCAGGAAGCACACATTCCTGTACAGGACAGGAAGCCAAAAAATAAACAAGTAAGTCAATGAAGTAACTAGAAATACTAGAGTAACAAGTACTGTGAAGGAAATAAAATGAGGTAGTCGAAGGAGAAACCCTCAGAGGATTCTTTAGATAAGGTAGCCCCGGAAAGCGCTGTTTGAGTGGGGGACATTATGCGTCAGCTGAAACTTGAAGGATGGATGAGAAGTCAGCAGTGTGATGAGGCAGAAAAAGAGTCTTTCTGAAGGAAGGAAGAACCAGTTGAAAGTCTTCAAGGCAGAGTCAGGAAGAAAGCCCTTGTGCATGAAATAAGAGTGTGCAAAGAGGAAAAGTGGTAGGAACTGAGGTCGGGAAAATGGTACAGTCGAGATTTACATAAGGTTTTTGATGTCACAAAAAGGAGTTTGAATGTTGATCAGTGTCCAATGAAAAGTCATGGAGGATTCTCACAGGAGAAAGAAGAAATCTTATTTATACTCATTTTGGAAAGAAAATTCAGGCTCCTCTGTAAGGAATGGATTGGAGGGAAGCCCAAATGAAAGGTAGGAGACGAGTTAAGAAACTTTATCAGTGAGCTTGTAGATTTATATAAGTTTATGTAAGAAGTTTATATAAATTTATGTAAGAAGCTATGTAAGTCAGGTAAGCAAAGATGATGCCATGGACCAGATTCATCACTTAATATTGGGTAGGACTGGGGCTTTTTACGATACATATAGAAGTCTTTGGCAATGATCCTTTAAAAGATGATGATAATTGCTTTATCAAATGATTTGCTGGTGACAGAATTAAAGCAGAAAACAGACGAACCACAGCTCACTAGAAAATCACTTTCTCTTTGAGTTCAATTCATTACGCTTCTTCTCTCCAACTTGACAATATTTGTACCAGCACTGGTTACATGGATAATACGTATCCTGCCTTCACCCCCTCGCTATGACCCTTTGGATGCTCAAGCTCCCCAGCCATTGTAGGCAAAGAAGAGGAAGGTAGGATCAATAAGCTGCTCATGTTAACATGAAAAATGAGAAGTATCGCTGCTAGCAGAACGTAGGTCCTAAGTCTGGATTTCAATACGGCTGTAATCAGAACCACATTGCTTTGTAACAGGAAATCTGGGCTTCTAAGAATTGCAAAGTGGAGAGTTACCAACTGACCTAATCACGCAAAGAAAATGTCAAACTGCAATAACAGATTTTGTACTCCTGTCTGCCGAAAGAGCAGAGGTTGGGGCCCCTGCCCAGCATAGATCACGAAGCACACAATTATCCAGGCTCCATGTTTCAGTAAAGAGTTTTGCTTCAATGTGCCAGATATTGTTAAAAATACAAAGAACTCTGTTCATAAACACCAGGCTTTCTACTGATCCAAAGGCACATGTTTATTTGTGTGGTCAGTGGCCTGCATATTTTAAGACTCATGTAAATAATAAAGTCAAACTACTTTATTTGGTAAGAGTGAAATTGATGGCCCAATAATCAGACACATTTGTGGGCTGTTGTATCTGTACATATGCTATTGATGAGAAATAGTGACTGTGTACTTGTGAGAAAACTTACAAAAACATACTTTGAAATTTCCAATCTTTTATAGGAAAGAAGGAGGTTTCTCTTCTTTGCTTCATGAACACAACTAGAAAACAGAAATAATAATAATAATAATTTTAAAACCTCCTAATGACTATTCATTAGCTATGCCTCCAAGGAAAAAGAAATACAACAAGACTAATCAGACCTGTTACAGAACTCTTTCTAACCGTTAAATATAATCAGAATATTTGAATTATTTCTTAAGACTTATCTAAGGGGAAAAAAGTAGGTAGGTCTACTTGTAAGATGGAAACAATTGATAGTGCCCCCATTTGAAGCCTAACCAGAAAGAAAAAGTTGAAGAAGTCTTCAATCTCACAGAATAAAGCATCCGATCATAATTAACTTTTAGAATATTTAGATGTTTCCTTGAAATGCATTCACATTTGTTTTAGACCAACAGAGGGTTCTTTTTGAAGCCAAATGTTTGAGTAACCTTTTTTTTTTGGATGCTGCCTCACCCCCCACTCTTCTATAGAAACCTACAGCCTCAGAACAAGCTCACTGCAGAGCTGACTCTAAGCTAAAGTCATCGCCCATTATCAACCAATTCTTTGAAAGTGTTAATAGAAAAATCCACACGCCTTTTTAAAATTTATATATGTATTATTACACTGTTTATTCTTACGTATTTCTTTTTCCTAGACCAAGCCAGAGAAAAGCGTATAAACAACTCAAAAATCATTTTCTGATTTTGGGCAGAGCATGGCTGGTCATTTGTGAACTTTGCACATATATCTGGATGGCAGGCTCTTCACTTTTGAAATCAAGAGTTGGCACCCCCCACCCCTCCATCACAGCATACTCTCTAAGCCTGCCTGAAACCTCACCACAGAGGGCACCAGTAAGGAGGTGAAACTTCTTGCTCTTCCTTACCTGTGTGCAAATGGAAGTGAGTTTTCTCATATGAGAGTAAACAAATGAGAAATAGCATCTCTGCATCCCATTCATGTCGCAAGTTCTCAATAAACTGCCAAAGAGAGAGCGGAGGGAAAATCTCCAGGACTGAAAAACACAGAGGATCAGGGAAGCTAGACATGGTACAAAGAGAAAAAAAGAGAGAGAGAAGGAAAAGTAGCTCATTTTTGTCCTTCACACTTTATCCAAATTAAGCTAATGGATGCACAGTAAGTCAATAACACAACGATAGTCAAATGAAAATGGGAAGTTTCCATGAAGTCAGGATCAAATCCACATCCCCCAATTTACCCTATTTCATCTGCCACCAAGTCACAGGGTATATGATGTTTTTTGTTTTTCAAACTACAACTTGTGGGGGTGTGTGGTGTTATTTCAAACAGTGGAGTTCCCACTCTGGCACAGTAGGTTAAGAATCTGCAGCACTAGTTTGGGTGGCAGAGGAGGTGCAGGGCAGAGTAGGGATGTCCATATGCTGTGGGTGTAGCCATAAAAAATTGTAATTTTACGGGACAGATGATTAAAGGAAGTCACAGGCCAGATGAAATGTTTGACTTTGATTTGAACCCATTGCACAGAGGATTTTTTGGGAGTATCAGAACTAATAACAAGTAAAACAGGAAACATCTTAAATAATTGAAAAGAAAAGAAAGAAAATTGCAGCTTCAGGTGTTCATTTAAATAGTTACTTCTGACTCAATCACAACATGATCATAGATCTAGGATAAAATAAAATCAATATTTGAGTATTAACTAGTGGTGTGAATTAAGAAATCTAAAGCTTGACTAGAAATAATTAATATGTAAAATATAATCATTGCATTTGGCAATCAACAATAGAAATGGCTTCAGTGTATTCAATATCCTTGAAAAATCTCAAAATATACTATTTAAAGCTCATGGTTTAACAAGGTCAAATATATATTCTGGTAGGAAGAGAGATTGACTTATAAATTTGGAAATTTTCACTGAGTTATGTGAGATAAGAAGCTAGTTATTTCCTGAATCTAAAAGATAAAAAGTAAGTTTTTCCCCAATTAATTTCAGGGTTAACCTCACCATCACTCAAGGAAGATATTTAGTATAAATAACCTTAAAATATCAATATAAAAGTTACTTTCCAGAATGTATTTTTAAGATACTATTTCCACTAAGCGTTGCACTCACCATGACTCATCATTTTATTTAAGATGTTAGAGAAATTTAGATTCATCTAATACCCAAATCCAATTACTATATTTTTAAGTATTACCTTTATGACAGTCCAGGGAGCTAGATCAACAGTTCTTACCATGAAAAGAGGAATGGAGTAAAACCAATTTAAATGAATTGACGAGGAATGGTCTCACCTAAATAATTATCAGTTAATCATTTTTTCAAATGTGACCTTGAAGAATATCCTGTTCTACTTGACTATCCCTCCTCAAACAGTTTTGATTACTTTACTTTTTCCATTATTACATTCACACTTCTAATTTAGAGATTATGAAAAATAAATAATTTGCTTCTAGGTCATTATTCATTTTTAGAACTGTGAATGACCTACCTGGATAATCAGTGGTTTCTCATTAGTCAAGTCTCCAGTGAACTTTACCCTAAACCTATGTCAGAGTAAGGAACATTTGTGAAATAAACAAAGGGAGAAAACAGAAAACAATAACTTGTTTTATTTCTGTTCTTATGTGAATGGAGAACTCTCTGGCCTAAGATTCAGGGTTTGGATTTACTTTTAAAAGTATAGACTCATGTTTTAGAGTAAATTCTGCAAGCATAACTGTATTTCTTACTACTGAGTCATACAGTCTTGTGAAAACTAGAAAAGATTCTTTATATTTGCTGTTTATGTGTGTTAAGTCTTCTAAATTTTCTTCCTAAACCAATGAAAGCATACAAATGTTGCATTGTAAATGCACACAATGGTGTGAGCTAACCTGAAATAATATGACTGTTGTTGACTCTTTAAAAAAAAAAAAAACATTTTCCCCCAGCAGTTGCTTCTGACTCCAGTTGTGAAACATTATTTCCATGCACATCCATGAATTATTTAGAGTTTCTTATTTTGTAACTCTTTCCTTCTGCTGATTTTAACACCAGTTTTGAACTGCTGTCCTTAGAAGGATTAAAGCTCATATAAGACTGAATTCCACATAAGCCTCCTACTTATGCAAAAATAGTTCTCCATAAGCTTATAGTTATGCATAAAAGTTCTCAATGTAAAATGAGAATTTAAGTAGATATGCACTCTACAATATAATGGAAAACAGTAAAGACTAATTTTCCATTTTAAGAGTTCTATCTGGAAGCAGAAGAGTCTCCAGCTTTTATCAAATTATGAGTCATCAATGATGATCAAGCTTTCTAAAGTTTTCCTACCCATATTTTTCAAATGAATAAAAGTTTTGTTCTAGTATTTAAAAAATCCAAACACCTAGTTCAGAAAAGTATTCTTTATTGATATGTGAGTCTTACTTCTTCAGCAAAGAAAAGGTCATTAAGACACTAGCTATCTAAAGGAAAAAATTAAAAATTAATCAACTAACTGTCAAATATTTCCAACAAGGGTGATCACGACGTAGAGGCTACATTATAGACCAGCCATCCCTGTATTTGGGGAAAAGGCAACATCGTTTGGGTGGAGCAGTACTAAGAAACCTGTAATGGAATCTGTCTTTCCAAATCAAACCTAGCTTTCTTTGCTTTCGCTTTTCACTTTTGCCTTTTGCCTTTTCCCTTTCTTTTCATGTCCCATTGAAGTTTTGGCCTTCTCACTTCTCAACTCAAATGGAGCATCTAGGACCAAGCAGGTTTTTCTCTTTGACTTGAATTTTCATCCAGATGATTGCATCCTATAGACACACCATTTTTCAAAATAAGATCTGGCAACATTCAACTGTGGGGTTCAACTGCAGATGCCAAAAATGCAAAGGTGCTATGACGGAGTTTTATAGTGTCTAGTGGAAAAACTCGTAAGTGGAATTCTTTCTCCATCAACTTTCTTACATTAAAAGGATCAATTTTTAAAAATAAACTCAGGTTTATGGAAGAATCATCAAACACAAAGGCTTGGTTCCTTAGGGCAAAGCGTCTCAGTTAAGACACATTTTTACAATTTGCTTCTACTCCAAACGTTTGATCCTTTTACTATGTTTGAGAGAGCTAAAACTTTCTCTTCTAGTGCTTCTTGTGTTCTCCAATAAATGTTGTTTATAAAAACTGTAAACAAATCTGACTTAATATAGAAAATTACCGTCTAAGAATATAGCCTAAAATAATCATTTTCAAAAGTATTTTAAGGTGGTAGTATTGCAGAAGCTTAGTAAAAAACACGTTTTGGAAATAGTCAAACTATGAAAAAGATATTCTAGATACACATTTTAATAACACACCCGATTTCCTCGATGAGAGAAATTAACATAATGTAATCATATAAACTATTTTAGGATGTTATTTAAAGTAAAATATGTAGATTTTGTTTTAAAATCACTATTAAATTTTAATTTGCATGACATTTTTAAGTCAACAAATTTTAAGGAATTCCATATGACACTTTGAAAAGAAGTGTTGTTATAAATGTGAATTTTTTAAAAGGACACACACTTCTCCAATGGTTTTGAAAATCATCTTAAGAATATTCCTAACTTTATATTTCTGTTTTTCCAATAGTATTAAAATAATTTAATAAAAACTTTGAAACTTGTTAAACTAAAAAATTAACACTTTTAGGTATTTTAGTGTTATGTTATTAAATCAAAAATTATTTATTTGTTAAAACAATTATTTATTTCCATTACATAATGAAATAATCTTCTTTCTATTACAGAATGAAATCATATTCTTAGGGAAATAATATTGACCTCTTATTCTCCATAATGTAGGCAGGTATGTACTTTCCCCTCATTCCTCATTCACTCCCCTCCATGGTGTGAGCACAAATAGCAAGCACAAAACACATTTTTCTAAACTAGTTTGAAATATTTTTTCAAGAACTGAACACACTTCACATGTATGGCTCTCAGCTGTTTGTTTGTTTTTTAAACAGGATGTAGCAGTAACTTCCTACAATTTTAACCCATTTGAAAAATATATGTATTCAAAAAGTCTTAATGGCAAAAGATAAAACCAAGACTCACTGACACATTTATAGCAGGAAATGTGAAAACTTATATTTCTTATGCTTTTTTACAAGGAAATTTTCCGTCCCCCCCCCAAATGCCTATGCAAATAACATGGAGCGCATGATAAACAAAATGTATCTCCTAATAAAGATCACGTATTTAGTAGCTAGTTAACCCAAGGTGTGATATTCCCCACCTTTTCTAAATTATTTAGAAATACTTTCCAAAGTCAAGGAATA
This sequence comes from Phacochoerus africanus, assembly GCF_016906955.1. NCBI lineage: Eukaryota > Metazoa > Chordata > Mammalia > Artiodactyla > Suidae > Phacochoerus > Phacochoerus africanus. Next base: position 188,090,288 of record NC_062544.1, read on the forward strand.
GCTGATTTATTTATGTTTACATAGTGTTTAAGAGATCATAATGCACTTTTAGTCAAGAAATTACTTAAGTGAAATTATACAACTTGTGACTAACACTGTGTGCTTTTGTTTTTCAAAAGAAAAAATAGAGTTACGTACATTGTTGGGATGTATTTATAGAGCATTTTTATTGTTGGGTTATGCTTTTAGAGCTTTAGGAACATTTGAGAACAATAATCAGTGGTGTGTAATGGTATTGTTAGTGGAGTCCTTTCTATTGAATTTTCAAGATGTTGTAAAATGAGATTATGTGAGTAGCACCTCTGGACACTTTTTCCCATCATTGTGTTAGTATCAATCGCTGACTTCCACCATTTCTCCCGGTATTAAATAGAAACACTGTTTCCCACTGCCTTGATTGGAAGGCTTATAATACATGACAGAACTGATAACCCTACTGAGATTAAGCATTGTAACCTTATGAAAGCTAAATGAAGCCTTCAGTCCCAGAAAGTGTCTCCAAAACAGACTTGAGAGGGTAGAAGGAGTCTTACTTTCATTTCTTATTTTGATGCGGCACTTCTCTCCCTAAGCCTATCTGATTCAGAAGGACAGGGAGAAACTCTTACCTCTTTAGCTTCAGCCTCAGTCTGACAGCCCTTCTATCCGCAGAGGCAATCTTTGTCACAGGCGATGCTAATGCCTGCAGAAAGTGCTGAGCATGCTCACTTAGTGCACACGGACTGACCATGCTCCAGATCACTTCGCAACTGGCAGGACTAGGCCTGAATGGAAGTTGAAGTTTGTATGAAAAACGGTTGTCTATTCCTGGCTCTGCCTCTGGAGTCATCTGCAACTTTGGAAAAAGCTTTCTTACACTTGTCTTTCAGTTTCCCACACACACACAAAGAAAGTGAAATTAACAATTGATCATTGACTGTCCTCTATAAGGATTTGAGGGGATCCGATATTAACAAATCACCTGATCTGATATATTGAGAGTGGTATACCAGTTCGTGAGGCCTGGCTGCAGAAACCAATAAGTCTACATCCAGTCACTGGCACTGCAAAGATTTTTGTTACATTTTTATCCTTCTCCTTGGTTATGGGCAATCCCTCTGACTGGAAGTACAAAAAATTGCATGATCTTTACTCTCCTCTCCCCAGACTCTTAAGAAGGCAGCTATATCTCAAAAGAGCATTAGACAGTGCCTTGTAGATGGGAACTAATGGATTTTTAAATCTTTCTGCTTCTCACTTATTGTCCTTACTTATGTTGAACCCTCTTCTAAATCCATCCAATCCACCCAGTATTCTTGTTGACTTAGAAGCTTAGTCCCCACCCAACTTTCATGAACTGCTGCCTAGGTTCTAGCTCAGGACTCCCCTTTCCTCTCTCCAAATGTATGTTTTACAATTCATTTTGATAAGGAGATTTCAGATGACCCACAGGCAAGAAGCTAAGGTCTGCATAGATGGTAACAATGTTGTAGAAGAGCATTTTCATGTTGCTGGTTGACAGTGTCTTAATCCAAAGGAATTATTTTTTCAAGGTTTTTTTTCTTTTTTCCTAGAAACATTCATGTTAGCAAAAGCTGCAAATTCTGAAATCTTCTGGAAGTTCCTGTTGTGGCTCAGCAGTTAACGAACCCAACTAGCATCCATGAGGATGCAGGTTCCATCCCTGGCCTCGCACAGTGAGTTAAGGATCCGGCGTTGCCGTGAGCTGTGGTATAGGTTGCAGACGCAGCTTAGAGCCCCATGTAGCTGTGACTCTGGCAGGCTGGGGGCTGCAGCTCCGATTGGACCCCTAGCCTGGGAACTTCCATATGCCGTGGGTGCAGCCCTAAAAGACAAAAAGACAAAAAAAGCAAAAGAAAGAGAAAAAAAGAAATCTTCTGAAAAACAATTATTTAACTGCAAAGTTACCTTGAATAGTGAGAGCCTTATGATACTTTGAGCTTGTCAGATCATATGCGAAGTGTTTCATTTAATTCTGGACCACTTATTCCAAAAGGATTGACAAGTCATAAGGTATTCAAATAAGTATGACAAAATAGGGGAGCGATCTGAAAATTAAATCATGTTAACAATTAAAGTATTAATGGATATTTTGTGTAGAGAGGAGAAAATGGAGATAAGATCTTCAATGGACAGTGATACGATAGAGGAATTAGAAGGCATGGTTCCCAAGAACCACATAAGTTACAAGAAGATGCAACTCTGTGTATAGAGGAAAACTGTAACCAATGGATCTGTTAAAAATGAGAATCTTCTTTATGAAAATACTTCTGACAGTTATCAAAAGTCTGCAATTAACAAATTCTTATTCTGGAATAATTTCTTCAGTAGATTTTTGAGGGCAAAAAGAATAAGGAGACACATAATTCAGCTGTAAGCAGTGCAGTTGGGCTTCCTAGAAACCAAAATTTGACACAATTTTGACCTGACATGGACTCCTCTTACTCTCTCTTTCTGTTGGGAAACAAACAGTCTCATCTTTTTTTTTTTTTTTTTGGTCTCTATCTTTACTTTTTTTTTTTTTTTTTAAGGCAGCACCCTCAGCATTTGGAGGTTCCCAGGCTAGGGATCTAATCAGAGCTGTAGCTGCCAGCCTACGCCAGAGCCACAGCAACACCAGATCCGAGCCGCATCTACGACCTACACCACAGCTCATGGCAATGCTGGATCCTCAACCCACTGAGCGAGGCCAGAGATCGAACCTGCAACCTCATGTTTCCTAGTCGGATTTGTTTCCACTAGACCACGACGGGGACTCCTGTCCCTCTCTTTAAATCCACTACATTTTTCTCTCTGCAGAATGATTTTGATCCTCAGAAATTTCTGATTTCTCTGCCTCCACAATTTCAACTTGCATGTGGCTTCGGTTTGCCACAGCAACAACCCCATGACCATCTCAATATTCCCTTAGCATTCTAAGACCCAGTAGGATCTCGCCTTCATTTCTAGGTTTTATGGTTCAAATTCTTTCAACAGGATTTTATTGGTTCTTCTTTGAGTCCAGTTTACCACACCTGAGTCAATTTGTTGTGCAAAGTGGGTTTGTTCCAGTTACCAAGACCTTTAGCCAAGTGCTGGAACAAGGGGCAGATCCTTTTAAAAGAGAGTATGAGGGAGATGATGACTAGCATCTCTAGAACATGAAAGTGATGCCCTACTGCTGGAAGTAGAGCAGAGACTGAATAATCATCCCTTGGCATTAAGGTCACCTTAGTCCATTATTATGTCCACTCTTAATGTCTCCTTAGTCCAAGTTACCATTATCTCTCACCTGAAATATTTCAAATATCTCCTAAGTTGCATTCCAAGGTCATTTGAACTCCATTTTCCACACTGCACGTAGAGCCACTTTTCCAATCAGTTCCAGTCTTGTTGTCATGTTTAAAATAAGACTTATCTGTCTCTAAGGTCAAAATCAAATATCCTTCAAGAATCCACACAGTATGGGTCTTGCCATTTTCTCTGACTTCACCATATACCATTTTGCTCCTTGTTTTCAGTGGTCTAGCCATACAGATTACTTTGAAAAATGGAAATTTACTGAATTCCCGTCATGGTTCAGTGGTAACAAACCTGACTAGTATTCATGAAGAGGCCAATTCAATCCATGGGTTTAAGGATCCAGCGTTGCCACTGCCGTGAGCTGTGCTGTAGGTTGCAGACGGATATCGGATCCTGTGTTGCTATGGCTGTGGTGTAGGCTGACAGCTGTAACTCCAATTCGACCATTAGCCTAGGAGCTATATGCGACTGGTATGGCCCTAAAAATATCAAAAAAAAAAAAAAAAAAGAAAAAAAAAGGAAATTTCTCAAATTTTCTATCCCCTTAAGATCTTTGAACATGCTTGTTCCTTAGTTGGATAACTTTACCTCAGCCTTTATATTTCAAATTAAGTATTGTGTCTTCAGGGAGGTCACACTTGTTGAATGTTTGCACCCATGGCACACAGTCATCATTCTTGCAACTTTCAACTCAGTTGAATTCACTAGTTCAATGTCTGTCTTTTCCTCCAGAGTATAAACTCAATGTGGATACCTGCTAATGTCCAATGAGGACAGTGCTTGATCTAAAATATAACTCAAAAAATATTGTGAAGAAAACAAAGTATTGGGGATATCTAGAATCCAATGCCAGGCATGCTGAAGATGTGACTTTCTAATTCCCTTATATTTTCAGAGATGATGGAAATTTCACACATCTTAAAAACCCGTAAACATAATTAGGGAAAGCTAGATACTTTGTGAAAACTTCTAAAATCAAAAGCATACTTTAAAAAAAATGTTAGATTATTTCTCCATGGAGATGAAAAAGCAATAAAAATTTTATGTTTGGTATAACTAAACATTTGTACAAAAACATGTCAGACAAGCAGGAAAAATTACAGATCTTAATTCTTTCAAGAAATTTATACATCAAGTACCTAATATATGACAGGAATTATTCTAGATATTTTGGATACAGGGTAAAAAAATAGAAAATAGTCCTTGCCCTCTGGGAGTTTATATTATAGTATAATAGCATTGTTAATCAAATATACAAAAATAGAAAATAAAATGGAAACAATGAGCTGTTCACCCAGCTTGGCCAAAATTTTAAAACTTAAATATTTCTGAAGTTGACCTATAAAACATTAGTGTTTTCTTTCCTATGCATTAATCTCCTTGAGAATCCACTAGGTATTGACTAGAAACACAAGGAAAAGACTTTGAATAAATATCTGAAGCACAGATAGATGTAACTTCTTTGTAGATTTGCCAGTTCAGAGGTGGATATCTAAATAGGTAAATATTATTTAAACTTGGATGACTTAAACATTCAAAGCAACTAAAAGGCTAAGATTCTCATCCATCACACACTAAATAATTTGATTGAAGAGATTTACAAGAATAAGTTAATTTTAGTGACCCCCACCCCTCTTTGTTTTCTCTAACACCCAGCTGGGTAGCAGAAAGATTATGGAGAGAACAAGATGCCTAACAGATCAGACTGGCCATGGGAATACGTGAGAATCTAGATGCCAAGAGCTGAAAAGAAACCTTGGCAAAAGGGGTGATACGATATCTCTTTTCATCCCTTTTGTTTTAATTCCAAGGGATTCTATGTTGGTGCAAGGCAAACAATAGACTCTGTGAGAACAAAGTTCACAGCACAATAGATGCTTCAAAATGGATGTCGATGCAAAAGGAAATTGGGCCACTTAGAAAATAGAATGTTGCTTTTTGTCTTAAAATTCAAGCCAAATTTAACTGAGAGAAGACAATTCTGAACTTAATAGAGGTCTGCGGCTTCCCACATTGGTTCAGTCAGAACCTATAAATATGCCTAACAGAGATCATCAATGTGAAATAACACTAAGAAGTCAATAATTCATTCATTCGTTTGACAAATATGTATTGATGCCTATGGTATATCAGGTACTGTTTTAGTACCTGAGGTTAAGAATGGAATAAAACAAACTCTGACCTCACACAGAGTACAATCTAGTGTGGAAGATAAGCATATGGAAAATAAACATGTTGGAATTCCCATTCTGGCTTACAGGGTTAAGCATCAAACATGGTGTCCTTGAGGATACATGTTCGATCCCTGGCCTCGCTCAGTGGGTTAAGGATCTGGTGTTGCTACAAACTGTGGCATAGATTGCAGATGTGGTTCAAATCCAGCATTGCTGTGGCTGTAGTGTAGGCTGGCAGTTGCTCTGATTAGACCCCTAGCTTGGGAACTTCCATATGCCACCTGTGCAGCCATTAAAATAAAATAAAGTAAAATAAAATAAAATAAAATAAAATAAAATAAAATAAAATAAAATAAAATATTAAAAAACCCAATACATGTATAGTATAATGTTAATGACAATGCTGTGAAAGAAAATATAAGCTTATAAGGACATAGAGAATACTGGGAGGTGGCTTTAGGATAAGCAGAGCAGATATGACTTATTTTTTTTTTTGTCCTTTTGTCTTTTACATGCACCCATGGCATATGGAGGTTCCCAGGCTAGGGTTCCAATCAGAGCTGTAGCCTCAAGCCTATACCAGAGCCACAGCAACACGGAATCCAAGCCGCATCTGCGAACTACACCACAGCTCACAGCAACGACAGATCTTTAACCCACTGATCGAGGTCAGGGATCGAACCCATGTACCCATGGATGCTAGTCAGGTTTGCTAACTGCTGAGCCATGATGGGAACTCCACATATGCCTTGTCTCTTAAGGTAACATTTATGCTAGAATAGAGTGAGCTAGGAGAAGAAAGTTCAGAGAGGAGTGCAGAGAGAGAGTTGGGGTTCAGATAAAGAGAGCACTATGGACCAAGACAGGATATTGGGATGGCTTGGATAAAAGTAATAGAAGGTGTTAAAAATAGTCAAATTCTGGGAGTTTCCTTTGTGCCTCAGCAGTTAACAAACACAACTAGGACCCATGAAGATGCAGGTTCAGTCCCTGGCCTTGCTCAGTAGGTTAAGGATCCAGCGTTTCCATGAGCTGTGGTGTAGGTTGCAAACCCAGCTCAGAACCTAAGTCGCTGTGGCTGTGATGTGGGCTGGAGGCTGTAGCTCCGATTTAACCCCTAGTCTGGGAACCTCCATATGCTACAGGTATGACCCGAAAAAAAAGTCAAATTCTGAAGAGAGAGAAGACATTATCTATCTATCTACTGGTCTGTCTCTCTATCTATCATCTATCTACCATCTATGTATCTATGTATCTATGTATCTATGTATCTATGTATCTATCTATCTATCTATCTATCCAGACAGCCTCACAAGTGGAATTTTGGTGCTGAATAACCCCTGTACACTCAGCATTGAAGACTTCATCAAGAATGATAAGAGAGCACCAATAGTATTTGACTGGTGGGAGTTCCTGTCATGGCGTAGCAGAAACTAATCCAACTAGGAATCATGAGGTTTCAGGTTTGATCTCTGACCTTGCTCAGTGGGCTAAGGATCTGGTGTTGCCATGAGCTGTGGTGTAGGTTGCAGACGCGACTTGGATTCCTGCATTGCTATGGCTGTGGTGTAGGCCAGGCAGCTTCAGCTCCGATTGGACCCCTAGCTTGGGAACCTCCATATGCTGCAGGTGGGCCCCAAAAAAAGCAAAAAAAAAAAAAATTCCACTTGTGCACTAGTGCAGTTGTTAAAATGTTCACTGGTAGTGACCTTGGAACTGTGCTCCCTGATAACAACAGGGATGATAGGAGCAAAAATAATAACAGAAGCCAGGTGGGGCAGTTGTTATAGTGAGCACCAAGGTCAGTGAGGCTGGTAAGAGGGCATTTAATAGTTATTGAAATGCTTGCTTTTCGCCTTTTGCAAGTAAATGGTAGAAGCTCGGGTCTAGAAACTGGGCAAAACATGGCTTCTGGAGGATTGCGATGGACTATTAAATCTCAGCCAAGTAGTAGCCCCACTAGCAGCTGATATGCCTGATACGGTATCTTTGCTAGAATAGATAATAAGGCCTCAAGTACATTGAATATGGCCACTGATCTGGTAAAGTGCATTCTTTTCTGATCTTACCAGAATGGGAGATCAGGAATAGTTCACATTATCTTGGGACAGACAATAGTGTATATGTATTATCTTGTCCTTGTGATTATTTTAACTCTTACCCCCTGTCAGAGGATCATCAAGAAATCTGCACTCTACTGATTATGCAGAAAATCATGTTGGTCCTACATATTGGTGATGTCATGTTAATTAGAATGATCAAGAAGCAGCAAGTATATTAGAGATCTTTGTAAGACATATTCATTCCAGGTTAGACATAAACCCAGTGAAGATTAGATCTGCCAAGCAATGCAGATCTTTGGGCTGCAGTGATCTGAGACATGTCAAAACTTCCCATGAGGTAGATTCATGGATGGATTGACTTAAACTGTTTCCATAGGCCAAAAATGAGTGACAACTGTGCTTCTGCCTCACTCATGGGTCGTACTGAAAAAGGAAATTGGTGGTAGGAAATTCTAAGTATGGATTTGTCTTTTTTGCTTGAGGACCTAAACTAGCACTGTTAGCTGAGGGTGTTGCAGGGTTTCATTACTAAAACGGGATCCTACACAATGCTGCATTGGACTAAAGGGTATTCTATAGCAAAGGAAGTATGGCAGTGGACAGAAGACCATGGAATCCACAGGGCATTTCTTGTGCTGCACCACCTACCTGGCCTAATAGAATAATGGAAGAGTGTAGTTAAGGGACCAGCTTGGAAATGACACATTCAGTACATAGAATACCTAAAGAATCTACTCACGATCCAAGGAGTAGAAATAGGAATGGTCCCACTACCATGATTCCCAGAGACTGGGGGAATTTGTATTTTCCACACCTGCAGGTTTAGAAGCCCTGATTCCCAGAAGAAAATGCTTTCATTAGTCAACATTATATTTAACTTGAAGCCACAGCTGCTGCCTAGTCACTTTGGGCTTATCATGTCAAAAGACCAGCATCAAGGAAAGAGGTGACTATGCTAACAGGGAGAATTGAGCCTGATCACCAGGTGAGGGAGAGTTGCCATCACACGAAGGGGGCAGGGAAGAATATGCTTGGAACTCATGTGATCTACCTGGCTGTCTCTTGATACTTTTTCACCAATTTTGATCATAAATGGAGAAATGCAACACAGACCAAGAAAGGCATGGTGACTATGAGATCAGATCTCTGAGAGATATGAGTCTGGGTCATCTGCACAAGGTAAGTTGCCTAGACCAGCATATGCACTAGACAAGGGAATTTTATTTTATTTAATTTATTTTTTTTTTTGGTGCTTTTTATTTATTTATTTTATTTTTTTTATAATTTTTTTTTTATTTTCCCACTGTACAGCAAGGGGGTCAGGTTATCCTTACATGTATACATTACAACTACATTTTTTCCCCCACCCTTTCTTCTGTTGCAACATGAGTATCTAGACAAAGTTCTCAACGCTATTCAGCAGGATCTCCTTGTACATCTATTCGAAGTTGTGTCTGATAAGCCCAAGCTCCCGATCCCTCCCACTCCCTCCCCCTCCCATCAGGCAGCCACAAGTCTTTTCTCCAAGTCCATGATTTTCTTTTCTAAGGAGATGTTCATTTGTGCTGGATATTAGATTCCAGTTATAAGTGATATCATATGGTATTTGTCCTTGTCTTTCTGGCTCATTTCACTCAGTATGAGATTCTCTAGTTCCATCCATGTTGCTGCAAATGGCATTATGTCATTCTTTTTTATGGCTGAGTAGTATTCCATTGTGTATATATACCACCTCTTCTGAATCCAATCATCTGTCGATGGACATTTGGGTTGTTTCCATGTCCTGGCTATTGTGAATAGTGCTGCAATGAACATGCGGGTGCACGTGTCTCTTTTAAGTAGAGTTTTGTCCAGATAGATGCCCAAGAGTGGGATTGCGGGGTCATATGGAAGTTCTATGTATAGATTTCGAAGGTATTTTTTTTAAATTGCTGATAGAGTTGGGAGAATAATCTATGTTTTAGCCTCAATACCAGCTATAACAGTAGCAGTTGGAGTTCATCTTGCTAACATTCTTCTTTTAGGTTTCTCCAGGAAAATATGGGTATCAGAACCACGAAGGAGCTACTCCCAGAAGGTGGATTTAAGCAATGCCAAGAGTGATCTCCATACATGTTATGATGTGGTATGCATATTTTCCCACTTCAGTATTAATCACCCAGTCCATAAGCTACTGGAAATTGCCCTCAGATGAAAGGAATCACCTTACCCAAGACCACATTCCCTTCCTAGGACCTGCCCTCATCCAATGACCGGTTGATGCTGGATATAAAGGACCTGCCCCTTGCCCCAATTTGGGACAACTGGAAAGGTCAGCTTAGCTCCAAAGCACTCCACAAAATGGGCTGAGATCTTCATTGTAGCTCCATCACAGTTCTACTTTTCTCTCCCCTCTCCAGTCCTTCTTTCTTCTACTCCCAACAGTATTGATTCCAAGAACACTCCCTAATAAAACCCCTGAATACAAGTCTCCATTTCAAAGTTTTTCTCAGAGATCACAACCTACACCATGGGATGAAATGTTATTATTATTAAATGCTTAGCCTATATTAATCTAATTTATACCCCCAAAAACCTGTAAGGTTAATGTGAAAGTCAACTCATCACAGTGGATGAAAGTGAGACTTAGAGAAGTTAAATACCTTACCCAATATCACATCATCTATAGCTGGTGAAGTCAAGATCTGAACCAGGTTAGCAAACTTCTCAAGCCTGTGCAAAGTTTTATTAATGGCTGAGTATTTCCAAGAGAGGCAATTGCATGAACAAAGACATAGGTAGATGATAAATTAGATAGATGATAGATAAAGAGAGAGAGAGAGAGAGAGAGAGGAACTGTACAGAGTATCCTAGTTCATGCCTCTCTGAGCACCTCTCTCTGCTGGAGACATAGAAGTAGAAGGAATTAGGTCTGAAAAACAAGAGTTCAAATTGGGATGAACCAAGAATGCTATTGGAAGAGAGGGGCTTACCCCAAAATTGAAACAGTTTTGTAAAACACTCAAATGATACCCTTTTCCTCCACAAAGAAAAAAACAATATGGCTTCTTGATAAGGTGAAAGCTAATGAAAATTTTAAATTTTCCCCCTTAATTCTGTTATATCTTTGCCAGGTATGAAAAAAGGCAGGGAGCATGGGGAGAAGTGGATGGTGATAGCATAAAGAGAAATCCCCAACCCCCCTCTCCAGGGTTTCTGGGGCGAAGGTGCCAGGCATGGAATGTTGCATTCCTTACCCTCCTGTGTTTATTCAGCCCTGGGGCTGAGGTTTGCCTTGGAGTTGTAACCTTTATAAGGGGTTTGCTTAATGACAGAATTATTCAGCTGCATACCTCACCCCAATTAGAAAAAGGCTGTTTGGATTCTAATTGGCCTTGACACAAGTCTGCTTAAAGAGATTCCCCAAGAATTATAGAGCTACTTTCAGAGTTTGACTTGGCCAGGAATATGAAACGTAACACGGTTTTTTGAAATTTCTGCACTTACCATGAAACGACCAAGCCACAGGTATCAAACATGCTTTGTTTTTGTGTTATAATCACATTACAAATTGAACATTTCCACATGTGCGAGTTGGCAAATCTGAAATGAATGATTATGAAGATTGTAATTACATATATCAGGTATATATGGCCTACATATTTTCACTCATACAAAAGTGTATTTTCTTGAGTCCCTAGACATCCATGTATAGTGTGTTTATAGGATGTAAAACCCTCATCCTATATATAAACCAAAAATGTATATTTTTGAACAGTTATCACCGGGTCAGGTGATAAGTCGACATAATATTTGGAAGGTGCAAATACCAGGAAGGGATAGAGATTCCTAAGTTAACCATGAGGAAATGACTAACAATAATATGTTGAAATCAAGAAGAATATAATTTGGACTAAATATCAAGAGGAGAGGAGAAAAAATAAGCTTCCTGGCTACAATAACTGTTAGGCTATGAAATAATTCCTAAGGGAAGGGGAGACTTTTTCCTTATGCTGGACATTGGAAATGAGGCATGCATTCTTGGAGTCCCTTATAACAAGCCATTTCGCTTTGGAGAGAGGAAGGAGAGCCTTTCCATTTCCATTTTCTGTGACTTGATGTTAAGGAAAAAATCTCAGACATAATCATGTAATTACCCATTAAATGTTCACCAAAGCACCTTTGAGCGAAAGATCCTGCATTTACCTTGTAGTGAACATTACATCTCTGGTTCCTTCACAGCCAAGAAAAATCTCTCAGTCGTGCAATTTGTAGCAACCTGGGATTTTTTTATTCCAAACTTCACTTGGTCCTGAAGGCCACTTGGTGGGCTTTCATGCCTCTCTGAGCACTTCTCCCTGCTACTGCAATGGAGATTTTTTTCAGAAAAGCAACTGTATTTACCAGGGTTTCTCTTCTCAGGCCCCCTCAAGCTCAACCCTTTTCTCTCCACAGAGACCGGTTCCCAGTTCACAGAGAAAACAAAAACATAAGCTTTGTGCCCTATCAAAATCCCTCTCCACCTACAAATTACCCTGGATCCATAATTTCCTTCCCTTCCTGTCCCCACTGTGTGCTACATATTGACCCCTGTTATCTCCAACAGTGACTTGCTAGGTCAGTTAATCACTCTTTTCAAGCTCTCAACTAGTCCCTCAAGGTAAGTAAGCTTTTGTTCCCCCATTATTTCTTGGGGGAGGGTGGACTTGGGGTTTGCTTCTCCCATCTGCTCTCTAGAAAGCAGACTGCACTGTTGGTGGGAGTACCCCAAGGGCTAAGGGGTAGCTGAAGGGGGAAAATTGCCAGGGAAAGAGATGTGGAGGGAATTTGGACTTGAGGGCTGGGTGGCTGTAGTTGTGTTATGTTTGCGAAGTTCCTCATTGTACGCAGGTTACAGGGTGGGAGGAAAAAAAAGGTGGTGGGGGCTCCTGTAGGCTGGGGTTGACCTCTCCAAGCTAACACAATCCAGAGCAGAACTCTGTGGAATCCAAGAGCTAAAAATTCAAGCCTGGCTTTGGTGGTATGGGTATATTTGTCAACTTAGAAATGTAGAACAATGGAGTTCCATTGTGGCTCGGGGGTAATGAACCTGACAAGTGTCCATGAGGATTGTGGGTTTGAGCCCTGGCCTCGCTCAGTGGGTTAAGGATCCGGTGTTGCTGTGAGCTGTGGTGTAGGTCACAGACGTGGCTCAGATCCCGCCTTGCTGTGGTGTAGGCTGGCAGCTGCAGCTTTGATTCTACCCCTAGCCTGGGAACGTCCATAGGCCCCAGGTGCAGCCCTAAAAAGACAAAAAGAAAAAAAGGAAGAACATCATTAACAATCTGTGCTATTGGTTCACAGCTTTTAGATATTAGACATAGGGTATGTTTGCCCTTATTAATACTCCTGCCTGGACCCGTTAATATCAAGGGTGTCCTGCCTCGAACTATGGGAAGCTAGCTTCCCATCGTTACCATTCTCTTGCAATACTTACCATTAAAGTCACCAAAGATCCTTTTCCAGGTCTTTATATTTGACGCTATTGGCCGATTTCTCCTCTAGACTGTCCTCCCTCAGCATCCCACAGCTGTCTCTCGGTTTTCCTTCTTCCTCTCTGCCCTTTCTTGTCTTTCATGAGTGCTTAGTCTATTGTCCATCATCTGAATGGTAACATTTCCTAGAATTCTGTCCTTGAGCTTATTTTCTTCTCAGTCTAATTCTCCTCGATCATTTATAGATTTTTCACTTTCAATTCTATAGTTTACCTCAAAGGGTCTCAGCCTAGACCCATTTTCCTGTATCCAGACAATTCTTTCCATTGTACAATACCGTCTTAATGTCTCACACGCCCCTTAGGCTCAAAATGGGCAATGTTGAGCTAGTTATTCACTCCACCTGCCTTCACACACATTCCTCCCATTGTTTTCTTCACTTTGACAAATGGCCCTACTTTCTACCTCGTTCCTGAAACAAAAATCTGGAACTTATTCTTGAGTATGATTTTCTTTCTGTCTCATATCTAGTCTTTCACCAACTCCTATTGACAGTACTTCTTAAATCCCAATTGACCGTCATCTCTCCCTTACTCTCTTTCAGACAGTTCTTAAGACATTGAGTTTTTAATACATAGCCACCATTTCTCCCATGGATTATTATAACACTCCTCAATTCAGTCTTGATCATGCTCTAGAATGAGATCCATTAGTGGTTATAAAATTCATGTAGTGGATCATGACCACCTTTTTTCTTTTCTTTTCTTTTCTTTCTTTCTTTCTTTTTTCTTTTTTTTTTTTTTTTTTTTTTTGGCAACTGTATTTGCATGTGGAATTTCCCAGGCTAGGGGTCAAATTGGAGAGGCAGCTGCCAGCCTACCTCACAGCCAAGGCAACACCAGATCCAAGCTGCATCTGCAATCTACACTGCAGCTTGTAGCAATGCTGGATCCTTCTCCCACTGAGCAGGGCCAGAGATTGAAACCACATCCTCACAGACACTATGTTGGATTCTTAACCCACTGAGCCACCATGGGAATTCCCAAGACCAACACTTTTTAAAAACTGAAATAGAATCGGGCAGAAAATATCAGAGTGAAATGCATGAGTTAAAAGCAAGTGCTATTTATTGAAACTTTTGATTCATTTGTATTTCTGTACAAACATGGTCATATGTACAGATATATAGATTGTATTTATTGCCTAGTAAGGATTCTGACATGGATTCCAGTGCATGTGTTTGGGGCAAGGTTTCCCTACACATCCAAGCGACAAACACCAACCCAGCATCAGCTGTATGGGCTACAGTTCAACTCAATTCTGACATAGTCTTCCCAGAGTTAGTATCATGTTCCACAGATTGAAAGCAAGGGTGCTCCCTACCCCAACTTCAGATGTCAATCACAAGTCCAGGTTATTACCGGTGCTTCTGATCAGCTGGCTATAGATCAGAGATTCCAATCATCCCCTCCTTAGGTTTCATTAATTTGCTAGAGCAATCCACAGAATTCAGATAAATATTTTACTTCCTAGATCATCTGTTTATTATAAAAGGATAGAACTCGGGAAGAACCAGATGGAAGAGACACAGAGGGCAAAGTAGTGAAAGGGCACACAGCATCCATGCCCTCTTGGCACTAGTTACTCTTCTGGAATCTCCATGTGTTCACCAGCTCTCCAAACCCTGTCCTTTGGGAATTTTATAGAGTCTTCATTACTGAGACATGATAGATTCAATCGTTAACCACTGCTGATTGCCTTGACTTTCAGCCCTTCTGCCATCCTTAGAAGACAGGGGAGTTACTAATCTTTTCAACCCTTTAGTCACTTGGTCGGATCCATTGGCAACCAGCCTCCATTGTTAGGTGTGATCTATAGTTACCTCATTAACATAACAAGATACATTTATTGACTCTCATCACTTAGGAAATTTCAAGAGTTTTTTTTTTAAAGCTCTGAGCCAGAATTGGGGATGAAAACCAAATATATATTTCTTATTATAAATCCCAGTACCACACATAGGTTGCAAATTAAAAATTATTGTTTTGCTATGAATAGCTGTTGCAAATTTTGATAATTATCAAATGAATTGTTCTGTTTCCGGTCTTGCTCACTGCAGACTTTTCTCCTAAGGTAAGATTTCCAGAGTCTCAATTTGATCACATTCTGGCATGGCTAAATTCTTCCCGTGGCTCCTCCTGGTCACCTATAGTAGAAATCCCAGATGTTCACATAGCTCTAGATATATGTAGCCATGTGGATTCTCCAGCCTCATCTGCTACCCTGTAAGCATACGCAGACAGTTCCCAATCAAAACAGGTTCTCTGCAATTCCTTGAACCCAGCATTCTTTCTGGGGCTCTGACCTCTTATACTGCCATTTGTTTTGTTCAAAATGTGCTTCCCTCCATAATCTGCCTGACTAAACTCCACAGCATGTATGCTTTATGTTACTGGGGTCCGTGGAGCATTCTGAGATGTCCTTGATTAGACTTTTGTGCCTGTGCCCATGGTCTATTGCATAGTAGTCAGCAAAATTTCCAGTTTTTCCTCACTTTGGGGCAGGGAGACCCACACATCCTCTCATGCGCCACATACATAATGAACATTTTGATGTCTTTCTTCCAGGTATATGCTAACTTTTACAAAATTTTAATCACATTATACACATTTCTGTTTGGGGCCTTTTACTTGATCATGGACCATGAGAATTTTTCCAGGTTATCTCATTCTTGTTTTAGCATAGCATTTTACATGTCTTTAAAATGTATGATCAGGTTTCTGATCTGAAAAATAAAGCAGCTGGTAGTAGGCAGAGCTGGTGGGAATATGAACATGCTGGAACCAGAGAAATCAGGCAGAGGTCTACTTGATCAGCCAGGCAAGAGACAAGAGACAAAGAGGGCTAAAATAAGGTAGAGACGGTGAGGAAAAAAAGGAGCAAGGAGACATGGAACAGATAGAGAACTTAGTGAGGAGGAAATGAAAGGCCTCGGTCAAAGATTCCAGGTAGAGGCAGGTGTTTCAATGAGGTGATGCTGTGAACCCAAACACAGAGGAAACATCCTGGAGGGAAGTTTTGCCAAGAACAGCATTAAGCTGGCACTAGTAGAACCATATGAGGAGGCTTCAACATGCAGACAATAGGTGAAGGATTCAGAGTTTAACAAATTATGGGAAACAAGTTGGAGGAAATATATAAAATGAGTATATTAAATTAGAATAAAATTTCAATGGTAAGATGTATCAGAACAGATTTCAAAAGTTTAGATATAATTTAGAGATTTTAGGACAAGTTTTCCCAGCAAGGAAATAGTTAATATAAAATAAAATGTTATGCATGATTCAGCTATGAATAATATTTACATAATCTTATATAAAATATATTCATCAGCATAATATTTATATAATAATATATAAAATATACTCATTATTATAATTTTAAAACTTTTTTTTGTCTTTTTTAGGGCCCTACCTGTGGCATATGGAAGTTCCCAGGCTAGGGGTCTGGGCTGTAGCCGCCAGACTATGCCAGAGCCACAGCAATGCCAGATGCAAGCTGTGTCTGTGACCTACATCACAGCTCACGGCAACACCGGATCCTTAAGCCACTGAGCAAAGCCAAGGATTGAACTCGCAACCTCGTGGTTCCTAGTTGGATTAGTTTCTGCTGCGCCATGTTGGGAACTCCTAAAACATTTAATTTTGAGCTATCTAGTACTTGTTATATAACTATGCTGGGAAGATAGGTGGAGGTACTATGGAAGGATTATGTAGGAGTTAAATTGTTATTTTCCATAGCAGGAATCTGAGGATAGTATCTAAAACTGAAACCAATTCATAAATATAACTTATAGCATATAAGTATATAAATATAGAATATATATAAGAACAGAACATAATAAATTCTTATAACAATGTAAGAATGTTATTTATAGATGAATATTTGAACACTGAAAACCAAATTATGTGCATATAAAAGCAGGAAAAGGGACTCAGACAAGAGGCCAATGGATTTTTTTAAAAAATATTTATTAAGATATGTGATGATTTGATTTTTTTAAACTTAATAATTAAATAATAAGCTGATTAAGGTAAAAGCCTGTATCTATATGTTTACATAGGTATACATATATATGTTTGCTTATTTGTTTGTTTGCTTTTTAAGGCTGCACCCACGGCATATGGAGGTTCCTGGGCTAGGGGGTCCAGTCAGAGGGGCTGTCTTATGCCACAGCCACAGCAAGGCCAGATCTCAGCTGTGTTTGAGACCTACACCACAGCTCACAGCAATGCCAGATCCTTAACCCACTGAGTGAGGCCAGGGATCAAACCTGCATCCTCATGGTTACTAGTTGGGTTCGTTACTGCTGAGCCACAGTGGGAACCCCACATATATATGTATTATAATGCAGAAATAGAAAAGGCACAAATTGTAAGCCCTACCTCAATGAATGATCATAACGTGAATACTCCCAAAATCCAGGTGTAACCATCATCCCAGTTAAGAACAAGAACACGTTAGCATCCAGAAGTTCCTTTTTAGGCTAGCCACATCATTAACCACCTATGCTACAGCCACAGCCGTGCGGGAGCTGCATCTGAGACCAACACCATAGCTCATAGCAACACCAGTTCCCCAACCCACTGACTGAGGCCAAGGATCGAACCTGCATCCTCATGGATACTAGTCAGATTTGTTTCCAATGTGCTACAATGGAATTCCTACCTGTACTTATTGACCTTGCAAGTCTATGACTCTTTACCAGGATATTCATTAAAATATTGTTTCCAGGAGGTCCTGTCATGGCGCAGTGGTTAACAAATCTGACTAGGAACCATGCGGTTGCAGGTTCCATCCCTGGCCTTGCTCAATGGGTTAAGGATCTGGCGTTGCCGTGAGCTGTGGTGTAGGTCGCAGATGCAGTTTGGATCTGGCATTGCTGTGACTGTGGCATAGGCTGGTGGCTAAGCTCCGATTAGACCCCTAGTCTGGGAACCTCCATATGCCGTGGAAGCGGCCCTAGAAAAGGCAAAAACAAAAGCAAAACAAAAACAAACAAACAAAATATTGTTTCCAATAGCAAGATATTGGAAACGCCTCTAAATGTTCATTGGTAGGGGATTGGTCAATCAAATTTTGTACAGCAAAATATTTTGTACTTGAAAAAAGGAGAAGAGAAGTCAGGAGGGGAGAAGGAGGAAAGTAAGATAACTGTTTGAATTTGCATGTAATAATTTCTAAGAAAAATTAAGTTTTAAAAAACCAATATCCTATGCTACCATCTGTGGGAGAAATAAAAAAAGTAAAAAAGTAATATGCATGTCTTCTGGAAAGATATATAAGAATTATACAACAGAATTTACATTTATGAAAGGTAACCAGGTTGCTGAGATACAAGGGAGAAAGACAATTTATATTTTACTGTGTTACCTTTTATAATTAAAAATTTTTTTTTCTTTGTGCCTTTTCTAGGGCCACTCCCGCAGCATATGGAGGTTCCCAGGCTTGGGGTTGAATCGGAGCCGTTGCCGCCGGCCTACACCAGAGCCACAGAAACTCAGGATCCGCATCCAAGCCACATCTGTGAGCTACACCACAGCTCAGGGCAACGCCGGGTCCTTAACCCACTGAGCGAAGCCAGGGATCGAACCTACAACCTCGTGGTTCCTAGTCGGATTCGTTAACCACTGTGCCACTATGGGAACTCCTACAATTTTTAAAATTTTTACCAAAAGCAGGTATTACCTATACACCAAAATGAATGAGATAACTTAATGAAATTAAAAAAAAAGGGGGGGGGGATTTCCCATTGTGGCTCAGCTGTTAATGAACCTGACTAGTATCCATGAGGATGCAGTTTCAATCCCTGGCCTTGTTCAGTGTGTTAAGGATCCAACATTGCTGTGAGCTATGGTGTAAGTCGCAGACGCAGCTTGGACCCTGTGCTGCTGTGGCTGTGGTGTAGCCTGGTGGCTGCATTTGCGATTCGACCCCTAGTCTGGGAACCTCCATATGCCACCAGTGGGGCCCTAAAAAAGACAAAAAAAAAAGAGAGAGAGAGATTATAGTAACCCATGAGTTATACACCAAAAGCTTCATATGCAAAAATATTTGCAATCTTATTCCCCACTGTGTTGTAGTTACTGTTATTCTTACTATTCCCCCATTGCCCTACATTAGTTAATAACAAAGCTGCAATCCTTATACGGGTGTGTCTGGTTCAAATCATGAACTTTTTGCATTGTGCTTTCTCTTGCTATCATGTATTTACTGAGATCCTCTTTAAAGCTAACTGGATGGTGACACATCCCACTAGTCAACTTCTAATCCACCCATCTTTTCACTTGGCCCTCTGCATTCCCTCTCCACCCCCTCACACTCACACAAATTCATGTACATACAGAAATGACTTTGTTTGGAAAGCAACCACCTACCCTGAAGTGACCCAGAACCTTGCACTGTTCCATGGATAATTGTAGGAAACCAACAAATAGTTTTCATGCTCAAGACATATGTGAGTAATTGGTCAAAGTTAAGTGGCATCCATCCTACTCTGCATAGCTGGACTGTTCATGCAACCCTCAAGCTTTGCATTCTTCTAGCAAGCTATTCTGTTTACACAGGCAAAATTCTGAGCACAAGGATATATATCTTATGTTGTCTTCATGATCAGATTCCAAATATTCAAAAGACAAGAAGCAGAATACAGTGGATGTAGAAAAATGTAATTGCTGATTAATCAATGGGAAGGCAAAATAGCATCCCCTATCACCAGGATAAAAGGTTGAGTTCATAGTCTTTGGAGACAGATACAACTGGATGGGTTCCCGGCTCTTTTATTAACCTGCTATGTAATCTTGTGTAAGTTTCTTAACTTCTTTACCTTCAGTTTTCCAGATGATAAAATGAGAAGAGTAATATTAACTCATGGGTATGATTGTCCTGACAGTTAAAAGAAATAAAAGCTGGAGTTCACATTGTGGCACAGCAGAAAATAGTCTGACTAGGAATCATGAGGTTGCAGGTTTGATCCCTGGCCTTGGTCAGTGGTTAAGGATCTGGCATTGCTGTGGGCTGTGGTGTAGGTCACAGATACGGCTTGGAACCTGCACTGCTGTGGCTGTGGTGCAGGCTAGAGGCTGTAGTTCCGATTCGACCCCTAGCCCGCGAATCTCTGTATGCCATGAGTGCTGCCCTAAAAAGCAAAAACAAAACAAACAAAAAAAGAAATAAAAGCATTATCCTTAGTGCTAGATACATACTAAAGATTCAACAAATAATAATTATCATTTAAGTACTGTTTGAATACCCCACAGGCCAAATCATCAGTAGGTCCTTATTGGCTCTCCCTTGAAAAACTGTGACTTATTACCTGGGTTATCTGATATCCCCAATTCTGTTCTTTCACCACACCTCTCAGGGTATCTGAGGGTCTTTATACACTTTCCTCTCTGCCTTCTACACAGTCCAGCCAAATTTTTCATGGAGAAGTACTTTCCAACATTCGGGTCTCTACAGGAATGTCATAAGTTCAAAGAGACTTGCCCCATCAAGTACCATTTTGTTTCATCTATCTTCTAGAGCCTAGAGCAGTATTAGATGCATCTTTGCCCTTCAGTATATCTTTGTGCTACATTGTGTAATATACAGCTTAAAAATAATACCCACTAAAATGTTCTGATTGTACTCTCAGCAATAGCCATCCTCATATATTTTTATTTCATCATCCTGGAGCCAATTATTTTCTGTCATTTTCTTGAAAAAGTAGCAAAAGATCAAAGAGTTTTCATATTTTGCCCAGTATGTTTTGAAATTGTTCCTTTTTTTAATGATTCTTAACTTGTTCATCATAATCAAGAAGTCTCAAATTAGAGCTAATACTTCTCTAACATCCTCCTAACACTTCCTCATATCCCCCTTTTCCAATTAAGCATAAGTAGACCACAGTCATAAATGGGCAACAGTGTTGAGTTAATCAGGATTGGTCAGGTTTTATGTGGGTAAAACACACTCAAAGTCTCAGTGCCTGAACTGAACAAAAGTATATTTCTTAGTCACAGTTCATAGTCTTATGGGTTGCTGTTTGGAATGGAGAGACCAAGGCTGAGCTTTTACCATCTTATAGCTGCATTGTCAGGAACCTGCAGCTTTCTTCTTTGCCACATCAGAGGAGGGGGATGAAAGAACTGTGTATTTTCAACGAAATTATTTGGCACAAGACTGCTGTATGTCACTTTGCCTTACAGTCTGTTAGACAGATAGTCATATGACCCTCCCAACAGGAACATGTTCTTTTCCATATACCCAGAAAGTAGTAACTTTGATGACAAACATCTCCCTAGAATCTAAGAATATTGCCATAGTTTTTCATTGTATTTATTTTTACGATTAAGTGGTATTTATGAAAAAAAGTGTTTCTACTTATAAAATTCTTGGAGTTCTTACTGTGGCATAGAAGGTAAAGAATTCTGCATTGCCTCTTCAGGGGCTCAGGTTGCTGCCGAGATGCAGGTTTGATTCCCTACATGGTGCAGTGGATTAAGGATCTGGCATCACTGCAGCTGTGGCTTAGGTCCCACCTGTGGCTTGGATTCAATTCCTGGCTCAGGAACTTCCATATGCTTCCAAAAAAAAAAAAAAAAAAAAAAAAAAAAAGACAAAATTATCAAAGTATAAAAAAGTAAATCAAGAGTAAGACATGTTAAGTAAACAATGATGGTGGTATGCAAATGGAGCAAAAATTGTGGTGATATCTAAATTATTAAAATTGGGAATAGCTGTTCTTGGATGAGGTCACACACCAGTCTGTGACAAAAATGATACCACCTCCATGCCCTTCCCATATTGCAGTTGCTTTTCTGAGAACTGTGGTTGCAAATGAAGCCTTCGAGCTAATCCTAAATCTCTTCTACAAGTGAGCAGATTCATGAGAGAAATTCTACTTTCTCTAGTTATTCTTTTTTAAAAAAATATCTTTGGATGTCATTTTAAGAAAACAGATGAAATGACCTGGCAACTACGTTTTAGTCATATTTACAATGTTTTTTGAACTTGATTTTATTTAATTTTTTAGTTTTTGTCTTTTTATCTTTTTGTCTTTTAGGGCTGCACCAGCAGCATAAGGAGGTTCCCAAGCTAGGGGTCAAATTGGACCTGCAATTGGCAGCCTACATCACAGCCACAGCAACGTGGGATCCGAGCCACCTCTGTGACCTACACCACAGCTCATGGCAACGCCAGATCCTTAACCCACTGACTGAGGCCAGGGATCGAACCCAAGTCCTCATGGATGCTAGTTGGGTTCACCAACCACTGAGCCATGACAAGAACTCCTGAACTTGATTTTAAGAACATGAAAGAACAGTAAAGAAAATACCAACCCTTTACTAGTTTAAATAACAGTAGACACTGAATCACTAACACTCACACAAGAATACTATTTGTAAAGACCAACCTGAAGAAATTCAGAATGAAATAATTTGGATCTTTATCTTTTATCTTTATCAATTTAGCTCAAAAGAGGTTTACAAAGCCACAGAGCTAATTGAAACATCCTATGTACACTGTCACATGGATCTGCTTATCAGAAATTCTTCTCTGAGATTTCCAACTTATTGTTCTGTTATTTTTTTTTTTTTTCAATCTGTTAATTGAAGACCTTAATCCTTACTTTTGCCTTTGGCAAGTGAATTTTGATGGAGGAATTTGACCTTGACAAAAACAAAGCAAAACAAAATAAAACACAATCTTCATTCACTCATTTCTGCATCTTAAAACACCTTCTCCCATCCCAGTCAGCAGAAGCCCACTCAGATTGCTGCCAACATCTCCTGGTTTACCAGCCCCGGTTTTGCCCATTCAGAGAGAGTTTCAAATCTGTCCCCTGCGTTCCATTTTCACCCTACTCTGCCCTCTTCAAAAGCATATGGCCTCCCCCTTGCTAACCACAGAGAAAAGGATCAGATTCACTGATATAATATAATCAAAATAATGCTGACTGAAATCACTTACTATGTTACGCCTTCTAGAATACTCCATTATTATTTTAAGTGAGGAGCATGTGACTGTCACAGGCCGGGGTGACTTCAACGGTAGTAGCGAACAGATATTTTTTGACAAGGTCATGACACTAGCTGGGCCCCTGCCAGCCCTGTTAACTCTGCTTCTTTCTTTTTTTTTCTCTCTCTCTCTTTTTTTTTTTGTCTTTTTGCCTTTTCTAGGGCTGCTTCCTGTGGCATACAGAGGTTCCCAAGCCAGGGGTCTAATCGGAGCCGTAGCCACCAGCATACACCAGAGCCACAGCAACGCCAGATTCGAGCCGCATCTTCGACCTACACCACAGCTCATGCCAATGCCGGACCCTCAACCCACTGAGCAAGACCAGGGATTTAACCCACAACCTCATGGTTCCTAGTCAGATTCGTTAACCACTGTGCCACGACGGAAACTCCTAACTCTGCTTCTTTGAGGGGGTCTCTGATTCCTCGTTCTCACCATTTATTTATCCTGATTTAGCAATGCTTCTGCCTATGAGAGGTGGTTGGAAGAAGCCAAAATCTTACTCTGCAGGGAGATAATGTAGAGAACATATTAATGGTCAGCTTTGTCTTCTGAGATGACATGTTGGGGCAGGGTTTTTACACAAGATGCCTCTGACCACTTCTTTCTTGCTCATATGAGCTTGGTACCAGTCCCATTTCTGATGAGTAGTTAGAACTCCAAACGAAATGAAATCAACATGAATCAACATGCTTGAAATGGGTACCATAACTCTATTTTTATAGGATGCAAAAGTGTGTTGCCTGATAGATGCATATACTTTTATTTATGTTGAACATAAGAACAATTTCAAGTAGGGTCTGGCACTTAAGGCATTGGTGTTGATTTAGGCTTATCCAGAGGAACTCCAACCCCTGAACTCAGTATAGAAACCCTTGACCCCAGCTGCCTTGAGGAACACTAGAATTGCACCCCACACCATTCCACCCCACTCTCACCCTGAGAATGGTTTACAAGGAAGTAGCCTAGAAGGCAGAAACTTGAGTTTAGGCTCCACATGGGCTCTGTGACCTTGTAAAAATCATTATCATTCTTTCTAGATCTCACACTTGCCACTTATATAGTGAGGAGTTTGGCCTCATCCAACTCTCAAAATTGATGATCTGAAAGTATATATGTCACTGTCTCAGACAAAATGCCTTTTTATCCTCTTTTGTACTGTTTACTAGTTTGGGAGAAAACTTTTTGTTGGTTTTTATAATGTTTTTCTTATTTAAAAAGCAGCACATATTTATTTTTAGATAATGTAAAAATGTAGATAAGCAAAAAGAAAAACAAATGAAATTCACTCATAATCTTACTAACCAATGTTAGAGTATATAGTCTCCAGGTATTTTTAACCTGATTGTTCAGTTATTAATAGGTTGAAGTTCTCCTGTGCCATGGGTTAAGGATCCAGTGTTGTGACTGTAGTGGCTCTGGTCATTTCTGCGGCTCAGGTTTGATCCCCAGCCAGTGAACTTGCATATGCCACAGGTGTGGCCAAAAGAAAAAAAAAATTGGTTGAGATTATCTGTGCATGTGCTTAACTATGGTAGTGAACACATAGCCCAGTTTACTTCATTGAGTTTCTTTTTTTTTTTGACTTCTATGTTGATACAATGTTTTCTTGTTATTAATGTTTCTTAAATATCCATGCATAAAGATATTAGTGTGTAATGCTAATCAATGTCTCTGGATGAATTCTTAGAATTGAGAGTCTCTTGGTCATGAGGTATGCTCATTAAAAGAAATACATGGTTTTGTTTTTTTTAAACATGGTTGTAAACCATTCTTGTTGAAAGAATTTCAATAAAAGTATACATTATAAAAAGTTACTTTCTCTCCTCTAATCCTGGAGGTAACCACAGAGAATGGTTTGGAGTTTATCCATTGATTTAATAAAATTTAGAGAATAGCCACAACATGCCACATTCTGTACTAGTCACTGGGGACACAACATTGGTCAAGTAGATGTAGTCAGTGCATTCAGGGAGCTTAAGAATTTAGGAGCAGAAATCTTAAATTATCTATCTATCTATTACAAATTGTAATGGGTGCGTTGAACATGTGATAAATGATTTGATGAGAGACAACAGTAGGGCTACTTAATTTACATTAATTGATGGAGAAAAGTGAGATGTTGTCAAGGAAAGTTTCTCTGAAAAAGTAAAAGGTAAGTTAAAACCTGAAGGGTAAATTTAGCCAGCCAAGAATAGGGCAGTGGGAGTGGGGGTTGGGGGTGGGAGATGGCAGTCTGAACTGAGAAGGAGACAGAAGAAAGTGTTCCAAGTTCAGAGTACAAGGTGTAAAGTCCCTGGAAGTGGAATTGAACTTGATGACTGAAAGTAATAGAATACATGTGAGTCAGATAGGCAGGTGGGAAAGACTAGAGAGGTAGGCAAAGACTAGATCACAGAGGGCCCTGGAGGCCGTGATGATGTGTTGACATCTGTTCTAAAAACAATGTGGGCAGTCCCATCATTGCTCAGTGGAAATGCATCCAACTAGTATCCATAAGGGTTTGATCCTTGGCCATGCTCAGTGGGTTAAGAATCTGGCATTGCCGTGAGCTGCGGTGTAGATCACAAATGTGTTTCGGATCCTGCATTGCAGTGACCGTGACATACACCAGCAGCTACAGCTCTGATTCATCCCCTAGCATGGGAACTTCCATATGCCATGGGTGCAGCCTTAAAGAGCAAAAATAAATAAATAAATAAAAAGTAAAAAATTAAAAAAAAAATGTGAAGTTTTTGGAGGATTCCCCCAGTAAACAAGTATGTACATCTAGTTTAGGTTGTCCTATGCCAGGTAGGGTCTGTTGGCACTCAGCACCTTTCCCAGAATTCCTCTGTATCACAGGGGCCTAGATGCTTAAAAACCTCATTCCCAAACTCCCCTGCCAGCTGTTTCCAGTGAGATGCAATGGAAGGCAGTGGTGGGAGGTGAGAAGGCAGTATGAAGAGTGACTCCATGGTGAGGGTCACAGGCCACTTCCTAGTTTCTGACTTAAATCTTTTTCTTCCTTCTGCTCTTCCAGCCCTTTTGATGCTTTTTATGGAATGCTTTGCAATCAATCCCTCTTTGCCTAAAATAATGTAGAGTCCTTTCTGGTTTCCTTTCCAGACTTTGGCTTACTGAATGCTTTTGACTCAAAGAAATGCCTTAGTTTCTTACTCACCATGATTATTGCATGGTTTGCAAAATCTTTTTTATGAATCAATTTGCTTGAATTGTGGGTAGCACGTGACTGCTTGGCTATAGTTTTGTTGTGAGTCTTGGTACAGTCATCAGTAGGAATCATAGTTGAAGCACTTCAAAAAATATAACCACAATCCTGACTTTAAGAATTCTTTGAAACAATTGTTCCTATGAGGATAAGTCCCATGTTTTCTGGAACAGTTCTACTTTTGCATGTGCTATCATGCTATCCCTCTGATTACCCTTGACATTACCAACTCCTATGTCCTGCCCTGACAATATTGCCCCTTATGTATCTGCTGGTTTCCCTATCATGCAGATGGTGTGGATATTTATATGCTGTTTTTGACATCCAAAAATTATTCCCACTTATCTGGGAGGATGCTGTCAGTTTGACTGTATGAGAACTGGCCTTTCCTGCCCCTCACCTTTAGATGAGTTTAATGGTGCTCTTGATCAGGTAGGGTTTCAAGTAGAGCCAAATTCCTGCTCTATCTATAGAATTTTAATCTTGACATAGAGTGACAATAAAAAAGCTGAACATAATGGTAGTTGATTCATCCTGATGATAACAGCCTAAGAGGCTGCCTGTGGGTTCTGGCTTTGTCTACCTGCTGGTTCTGGGTTAGGTTCTGGGTTATGTTTTAGGCATGGCTCTCCAGGTTTCCCTTCAATTGTTATGAGCTCTTTTATGTCTACCAGGTAATTTGCTTCTCTGAGTTGAACTGAATTAGGTTCTTTCACATTTAAGAAGAGGGAGAGATTATATTCTTTCTCTTCCTTTTAGGTGGGGTAAAAAATATACATAACATAAAATGTATCATCTTAACTGTATTAAGTGTACAATTCAGTAGTGCATTCACGTTGTGCAACCAGTCTCCAAGAACTCTTTTCATCTTGCAGAATGGAAACTCCATACCCGTTAAAAAACCACTCCCAATTCCTCCCTGCCTCCTGCAACTGGCAACCACCATTCCATCACAGCTCCATAAATTTGACTATTCCAGGTGCCTCATGTGAGAGGAATCTCAGTATTTGTCTTTTTGTGACTAGCATATTTCACTTAGTGTGTTTATCCATGTTGTAGCATGTGTCAGAATTTTATTCCTTTTTAAGACTGAAGAATACTCCACTAATTGTATACTACACATTTTGTTTATGTAATTCATTTACTGGTGGTCATCTGGGCTGCTTCCACTTCTTGGCTATTGTGAATAATGCTGCTATGAACACAAGTGTACAAAATCTCTTTGAGACCCTGCTTCCTTTTGGATGTATACCCAGAAGTGGAATTGCTGGATCATATGATAATTACTTTTTTAATATTTTCAGGAAATGCCTTACTATTTTTCCATACTGGCTGCACCATTGCATAGTCCCACCAATGGTGCTCAAGTTTTCCAACTTGCTATACTCTTGTCAGCACTTGCTATTTTCTGGATTTTTCTGATAGTTACCATCCTACATACATTTTCTAAATGTTGTACCAAAGACAATTTCTTGTATTCAGAAATGAGTTATGCAGAATATAATGAACAGTTAAATACTGACCTAAGTCTCTGGAGGAAGAGCTGGCTGGCTCTCTAAACTCTCTTAGGGGCTCCTGGACCCAGCCGATTAGTTTTCTTCTTTTACTCTTCCCACTTCTCCCCACAATCCTTCCATTAAGAACTCTTGAGACTTGAATAAAACAACATAAACATGCTTTTTAATGTTTGCTTTTTCTTTTTGCTTTCCCTCACGATGCTTTCTTTCACAATTGCTTTCTCTCACGATGAGTGGGCTAACCATCTTAGAAAGGGCTTAACTCATGCCATATTAATAACTTCAAAATGTAGTTTGGAGTAAATCTTTTTTCTTTTTTTCAAAAAGCATGAGGAGGAAACTCAAGATACCTGCTAAAAATTATAAGCAAGATTACTCAGGCCCTTCTCTTATTAAGGAAGTATTTAGGATCTCTTAAAAGGACTAGTGTTGTTGGTTCTGACTTGAGATAACCTGAATAGAAAAAGCTTCAGAACCAGTGCTTGGCGCTCACCTTCCAAACTCTTCACAGCCAAGACTCAGACGCCTAACTGTCTCTGGGGCATATGTACATCTCCAACAGCCTTACTCTGTGGGCACATAGCCTTGGCTTGGAACATTCCTTCCTGGAATTAGTTAGCTGTGCCCAAACCAGGAGGTCTGAGACACTTAAGTGGGTGTGGACTAAGGAGCCAGGCACCCCTGGATTCTCTGCCAGCCAGTTCCCAGTGGGGTGACTTTGAACTAGGTTCTTAAGCTCTCTGAGTTCCGGTTTCCTCATCTGTGAAACAGGAATAGTGCTTCCTGCATGCAGGCTGGCTGTGATGATTGATTGAGGTAATGGAGAAACACATTCCCAGCATGACATTGGCATAGCAAGTGATATAAAAAAATGAATAACTCATTTTATTTATTCTGTACAGAAAAAAAAAAGATTGCTGGTCATTATCCGAAAATAAGAATATGAGCGTGTTATTCTTTGAATGTGTGTTCTTAATTGTCTGAATTTTTTGAGGGCTCTGAACAACTAGACAAGATGGCTCCCATTTTCAAGAGGCTGAATTTGTCTTTCAAAGTGATGTATTTATTCAAGAAACATCTGTAACATTTTCTTTCCCCCCAAAACAGTTCATATCCATTTTTGTATACCCTGGAATAGATTTGTTATAATCTAAAAATTTCTCCTTAGCATAGTGTTTGTATATGTATGTGTGTGTACACATACCTGTACACACACACACACACACACACACTCTCTCTCTCTCTATTAACTTTGGCTATAAAAATCAGAGTGCCTACATGTGTAGAACTTTTATTAAATATTTCAAAAAAAAAGTATTTTGATTTTCAACATTCACAGAAACCCAGTAAAGTAGCAGGAAAAGCAGATATTATTACCCTGGTTTCACAGATGAGATTTTGAAAGGTATGTGACTTGCCTGAGACCTCAAAGCCACTAAAATAATGGAGCGGCCAGAACTCAAACCCAGGCCTTCAGCTTCCAAATCCAATGTTTTCTCCGCTGCATCTCATGGCCTCCCCACAGGGCCATGCAGGGGGAGGAATGCTGGCGAGATGAATGCGAAAGAAAACAGAAATGTAAGGCTCAAAAGCCTCTTTGGAATTTGGAGGACTAGCATTAGCAAACAACTGAAATGTCATGCTCGCAGTCTAACAAGAATACAGTAGTGGGGAGTATTCAAATTGCTTCAGAACTTATAGGTATTTTGTTTAAAACAAAGGAAAATGCACAATGGGCTCCCAGTCTCCACTTTGTCAAATGCGGTGTTCTTACATCTCAAGTACTAGATTCTTCTTCTCCCCAGTATGGACCAGATTTACAGCTTTAGCGTATTTTCTGAGTACTTCCTCCACCTACATTCTATTTAAAAAATCAACACTTTTACCCCATATATTTAATTCCTATACTACTGACATTTAAAAAGGATGTGAGGAAGTTTCTCTCTGTATCTGGCATTGTGGCAAAGAATGAATAAACAAACAAATCAATTAGATCTACTTCTATGTTCCATACTTATTGAATCTGCAGGCCTAGTTAAAACCTCTACAGCCAGCCACATTGAAATAACCATATTCTAAAACCACTGGCATCGTATTGAATGTACAAAAAAATATTCAAAATGGCTCCCCCATGAGAGAATTTATAACACGGAAACACCACGCTTCACAGTCCAACCCTGCGTGTACATATATGAACACTCAGAAACAATTAGGTGCATGAAAATTAAAATTGCATACATTAGGGAGAAGCAAAAAACAAATTTTCAACAAAAATGAAATAGTTGAAGAACTCATAGTAGATCAAACCTGATGGAATATTATTAGAGCAACTGCAAAATGATTACTTTGAAGAAGTTACAGCAATATGCAGTGGATTTTTTTTTGTAAAAGAAAAACTTAAAAATCACATCTACTCTTTGATTATAGCCATAAAAACATGATATTTTGCATGTGGACACAGACTTGAAAGGATCATAGGAAAGTTAAAGGGTCCCACCCCCTTGTGAAGGAGTTAACAGAACTTGGGTAATTAAAAACAAAGATAAGAAACAGAACACCTTTTGGCACACGTTACATAAAATCGAGAAGAAAAACTGTACGTTGCTCTGTCCTAACCAGAATGGGTGCCAAAGATGTGGACTGATCCCAGGGACCATGTAGCACCTGAGCCTTGGCTCTGCACCACATGGAGAAAGTCCAGAACAATGAGCAGGAGACAGTCCAACTCCCTCTGGGGCAAGGGCTATCTTTCATGTCATCTCAAAACTATACACACATGCTCTACATTCCACATATCTACTAGGGCATCAAGGTCCCAGGCAGCATATCTTTAAATCACTGGGTCCCAAAGGGAAACCAAAATTGCATGGGAAGGGAAACTACCAGACTGGAAAAAAAATAACCATTTTTATAAGTCTTTATTTTTTAGTTGCTCCTCCCATAGTAATGCACTGAAAGGCATAACAGTTTATATTGTACAAAGCATTTGAAGAAAGTACCTCAACTTGCTGATTATTTCAAAATGAGATTACAAACAAAGAGAAAACAAATCCGGTTCCTCAATAAAGGGCAAAATAACTGAATACAGTCTGTTATTTACGTCTCTCTTTTAACATAAGGTCTGGAACACTTCATTTTACAAATAGGATTAACATGAACATAACATCGCACAAGCTTGCAGACAACCAGCATAAAATATGGGGTACAGTTTTTAATCAGGAGAATCATGCTTTCATGAAAGAAATTATAATCATTTATACAACTGAATCAATTTCAGTATTACAAAAACTAAGTTGCATCTATTCGTAGTTAGCTCATTAAGAAGGAAAACAAAACAACAACAAAAAGGAATGTTACGAAAAGCCAAACACCATTTGGCACTCCCATACACAGGTCGAGTCACCTTGGTCCTTGAAATTCAGAAAGGGGTGTGCCTCGGATGTCAGAAAGTAGTGGCTGACTGGAACAGTGCTATTTTAATCAACAAACAATAGTTTGCCAACAAATAAATACATGATACACGCAACACACACACAAAATTAAACATTAAAAAACAGTGACATGATTGTCTAAAATTAAGATGTTATTACAAGGATTTGGCAAACCTATTCGTGTAGTGGTACAGCGGTACTGGTGATGAACAGGCTACTTCACTGACGTAACCTCTTTGAGCATTGAACATCCATAGTTTACAATATACACATACCCTTTTCCCCTAGTTTTAAACAATGTACTTAAGAAGGCAAAAGTTAATAGGAAACAAATACTCCCTGTTATCAGTTTCTATAATAATCAAGTGTGCATTTCATCCAACTACTTCTGTCTTTGAAGGGTTAAATTACATAAAACTTTAACAAAGCAAAAAAAAAAAAAATTAAATCTGTAATTAAAAGCAACTGTTCCCAATCATGTGTCAGGTGATCTTGTATAAAAAAAGAATTCAGTTTCTATGGAGTGTTCATTCCTATCAATGCTGCCATCTCCACCACCCTCTCACCCCCCCACTCCCAAGGGCAAGATGAATTGGAAGATGCCTTCTGCCCAGCAAGTTTTTCACTTTTACGGAATCACTTTAAGTCGCATTGATCCACCAGAAGTCAGCAGCTGCCTTTGCTGTGCAAAACAAAATATCGAGAATAAATAGTTTCTTTTTCTTTCTTTCTTTCTTTCTCTTTCATTCTTTCTTTCTCTTTCTTTTTTTTTTTTTTCAATCATTCAGTTTAAGGTCCCCAGACTTTACATGAGTGACCCTTCAGGTTTCTAAGGCATTCTGCTCAGCAGTCTTTTAAATAGTCCTACATGAAAGAGCCATGCTACTGTTGGACTTGGTCCCACTCTGGTCGACCTTGGGAATGTCATACGTGGCTTATGGACTGGATGGCACTGGATTCCGCCGCAGCCCTGGCCATACTGTGCCACATGTTGGAAGAACTGTGGGATGAAGGATGGAGGGACTCCTTGTCGGACAATGACAACATCATAGCGTATGCCTGGGGTGAAAAGGAGAGACTCGGTAAATGGCATTTATTTGAAAAGCATCACTTTATAAATTTGAAGGCTACCATGGGTGAATGTTAGGAAAAGAAGGGACCCCGAGCAAGAGCATCTCTTGTGGGTGTGTTTGGAAAAGTGCGGGGCATTTTTTTGTGGTTATAATGATATGGAGTTAGTGCTGGCCTTCAGCGCCTTGGGGCCACAAAGTGATGCAATCTGCAGAACAAAAAAAAATAATGATCCTACCTAAAGTGTCAAGATTGCCTCTATTAAGAAACAGGAATCACCCCCTCCCCAACCATAAATACAATAACCATCCATCCACTGTTCATGCACATGTGCAACTCACCAAAAACATTACTGCATACTTACGACTGTAACTACAAATACAAATAAGAGACAGGCCTGCCTTGATAGCACTGAGGTCTATGGAGGAAATAGTCCAGCCGACTCCTGCACTTGATAACTGAGAGCACAAAAGGTGAAACAACCTGTCCAAAGCCACTCAGCTAGACAGTGGAGGAGGAATAAGTGAAACATTTCTGCCCAACCTTCAACCCGGTGTCCTCTCTCCACTTTCTCTCCATGCTTGAAATATACAATGCTGACACCCAAAGACCTTGAAAGCTGAGATCGATCTAGTCGGTTCTACCAAAAAAACAGAACAAAGCGCAAGACCCAGCAAAGTTCTAACCCCTGTGCTCCAATCCCTGCGGAGCAGGAGGTGCACAGTGGTGCTCTGTGAGGAAGTTCTCTTTCTCCCCTATTATCATGTCAAATCCTACATGACTGTTCAGAGAATCCCCCCATGTGCTGCCAAGTCAAATATTCAAATGAAATGTTTGGTCTTGACTTGTGGGTGAACTTTTCACTGTTGATTTGCTATTGTTGGTCTCATCCACTGCTAAACTTGCTTGTCAAAATGCTGCTGAAGTGGAATCACTAAAGTCCTGCCAAAGACATTCCTCTGTCGGTAAACAAAGACAAAATGCCTCTGTTGTTAAGCAGAATTTCATCTCTGGGAGTCATGCTGAGACATGTGGCCGGTCTGTGGTTTCTTCTGTAATCATGGCATTCAGTTAGAAAATCTGCCCTCACAGGCTGATTTTGATTTGCTGGGTCATTGCTCTAAATGTATACATTTGACTTTTATGTAGGCAAAAAGTTGCCTTCGGGACCTCTACAAAATCTCATCAGCAGACATATCTTTCTTAAGCATCTACTCCATGCCAGGCACTGTACTAGGTCCCAGGGAATCAAGGATAAATAACATAGAGTCCTTGTCCTTTGCAGAATTTAAAGTATGGGTGAAGTAAGCATGGAACTTTATTTGTTCTAATTATGTACCCACATTCAGAGATCAAGATAAAGAATATTCCAAAATGATTTTAATAAAACTCATTCTGATACGTGGAAAGAAAAAAGAGAGCACAGAGAAAATTGTGAAATCCCGAGTTTTAATACTGTTTTCTAATCTGCCTCTGTTCAACCTGCCTTGAGAAAGTTGATAACCTTTCGAGGTCACTTTCCTCAGATGAAATGTGACTAAAAACAAAGACTTACCTCCAATAGTTAGGGAGGAACCACAAACACTAACTTATATTAAGTGCTTAGCTCTTTATCAGCACCTATGTACTGACAGAACCTGCTATTATGAAACTAATTTTTTGTAGGAGAGGGCTTTTAAGGGAAAACTCCATGCAGAAGGCAGCCACTATTACATTGGTCAACTATTTTGGATTCAATCACTATACAAATCATGGAGTAAATATATGAGTTTTGAGTAAAGCATATAACTCCATTCAAGTTGTAGAAAATGGTAAATATGGAATGTCAGCCTTTTGGTAATCAAAGGAAATAAACATTTTCATGCACAAGGATCAAGGCCAAGCACATAACTGACAGTTTATGATGACTGAATGAATGAATGAATAGTTTCCTGAGATAAAGTCAGTTTGCAAAAAAGGCCTGACTATTTTCAAACTGATTATATATCTATGACATTATCAAGTAACAAAAAAAGATGAGCTAAAATTGCAAAATGCTAGTATTTCTTGTGATAATAATTGTTAGCCCAGCTGAGCTATATCAAACCCCTACTTTATTCATCAACATGCTGGTACTGAAATCCATCATTTCCCTTATCTCAGGGTTCCCAAGACCCTTTGCTTTCTATCACTTATAACAATCCCAGAATTTTCAAGTATTGTGTCTTATAATGTCTCATAATTTGGGGTGCAATAATTATAAAAGATTTTTTTTAGGGCCACATCTGTGGCATATAGAAGTTCCCAGGTGAATGAGAGGTCCAATCAGAGCTGCAGCTGCTAGCCTGTACCACGGCCACAGCAACATGGGATCTAAGTCATGACACTGATCCCCTGATTGAGGGAGGCCAGGGAACAAACCTGCATCCTCACGGATACTAGTCAGGTTCTTATCCTGTTGAACCACAATAAGAACTATCCCACTGGAATACTGTTTTCCCCATTTTAGTTGAGATATGACATTTGCTGTTAGGACCAGCCCCAAATTTCTAAGCCAAATAGGAAATTTCCAAATGTAGAAGTTACTATGGTCACATGATTTAATATGTCAGGGAATTTCCAAAATGAATTCTGGATCAAACAATTAGACCAAAGTGACCAAGAGATACGTCACAACGGAAAGTTTCTTTTTTTCTTTTTGAAAACTGACCTGAATAAACAACCTGGTTGAGTGCGGTTGTCAAGTAGAAAGGACTGACCTCCCTTTTTTGTGAAAAAAGAACTGAGGCCCTTTTCGACGGTATTTATAGATCCTTAAGTGGATTTATTTTAGTTACCATAGTGCTGATAGAATGCTGTAGACCCCAGTGAACTTGTTCTCTTCATTCACTCATTCAACAAAAACTGATAGGGTGTATTTCCAAGTTTGCCATTAAGTTGCTACAGACTTTTGGCAGTTCATTTTCATCCCTGATTTTCTGTTGACTGCTAAATTCTATCATTAGATGACTTGTTAATTAACTATATATAACCAGAAATAAAAATAGAGGGCAGAACTCACTTTCCAAAAATCTCCATATACAATTAGGGTGACAAAAATTATAGACACAAAAGCAACTAGAAAATAATTCTGAAGTCATATACGAATAGGTGCAAGTAAACATTATGGAGCATCTATAGAAGTAAGGTAATTGCAAAGTAAAAGGAGGATTACTGGAAGTCAGAGTTTGTCACAGAAGTTTCTGTGCAGAATGCAGTCATATTAATTGCTGTGGTGGTTAACTATCTTGGATTTGGTCACATACAAAGCATCTGAACCTGCTCAGATTTGAGAACATTGCAAAGAGTATCCGCCTTTGGGAATCAAAGGCACAGTGTCACCATGATGCTATACTGCAGGAAAGTATGTACCTGTGATTTGGACTTTCTGTGTAACGGCTGTTTAAGTTCCTCGGGCACATGGGAAGCACTGAAAGAAGACACCTCAGCTTCAGTATATTGATTATCTTCCATTTTCCTCATTTTGAGGCTATCTGTGAAGTGCCTTATATGATCTAGAGCAGAAAGTCCAGTTTTATATTCTTCCTCTTTATACCTAAAATGAACCAATGGGAAAGCACAGAGGGTTTTTTTTTTTCTTTTGCAGTTTGTTATCCAACCAAACCACTTTTCATTGGAGTCTATATACTTGTCAAACTTATTATATTTGCAGTATAAAGTCACCTGCATCAATTCCTGGGTTCTTTGAAAAGCTTACAAATATTCTATCTTATAAGAATATTTCTTTTAAGATTTTTCCTAACTAAAGCAAGCATATATTTTCAATAAAGAATTAAAGTTAATGACATGCGAAGTTAGCAATGCAGTGGAGACAGAACTCATACGTTTATCGCTCCCATTTAAAATAAAGCCAGTTATGATGATATTCATTTGGCACCAATTATCCATATGAAAATATAATACTCTTATCACTTTAATTATTGGGGTAATTTTTTCCATTTAAACATCTATTCATCTACACAGATTCCATAACTATCAAAGTGAAATTTATCTCGATAATATCCTACTAATAACACATCAGATAAAATGGATAAATTAGATAATGTTGAAATCTCTATTTTTGAGTTTTAGAGGTAGTGCCTCAGTAAAGGATTGTGTACTTTCATAACTTTCATTTACACTTCCTTCTTCAGACGAAGCAGAGTTCCACAAATGCCAATGTATTTATATGCTTGCAGATTTGCTGATGGCCACCTTATTTGCGTTTTTTAAAAATTAATCCACTGTGTATGCCCTGCTAATTCAAATTTACTTTTTATGATTTATTGCTCACCAACTGCTTATCACCTGGAATATTACTTTAACGGGAGAATAGAGTGGCAGGAATTATGACCCTATGTGGACCTACTCTTGCTTCTCACCTCACTGGGGATGTCTTGCAACTCATCTCCAGGCCGCTGGTTTCTTCATAGTCATCCTCGGGGTTTCCTTCATGTAAATTACTTGTCACTGGTTCCTTTCCCATTTTCCCAGTAACATCATTGTCTTCATCCTCCTCATCTAACAACACCTCATCTTCTACTTCTTCATCATCCAATAAGTCTGAATTTTGACTGGTCACCAAAGCCTTTTCATCTTTAAAGTGACTGCCATTCATTCTTTCGAAAGCATAAAAAGAAAGAGGTTTAATTGGTGTCTTTTTAAAACATGCAGTTAGGTCTATTATCTTGTCTTCCTGACAGCAATTTAGATTTTCAACACTTCTAGAGTAAATTTTGTTGTTTATGATTACGGCAACCGTGGGAACACAATGTAACCTCATAAATGAGAAACTGAAGGAAAAAATAATCGCATGATTATTCATATTATAAATGGAGCCTCTGGCAGAACTAGGAAAACAATCTCAGCCTCCTATTTCTTATCAGCCTTTAGTTGATAAAATTATATTGCTATATATGATATAAAAAGCACACAAATGTTTTCTCTACAAAATGTTACCTAATTACCATATAAGTATGCAGCATTTAAAAGAATAGATTTCTGGAAAACCCATATCCTTGAGCAACACTGCCAAAACTTCAACACATATGCTTAAAGTGAATCTAAGAGTTTAAAAAAAAAATGTTAAAGTAGCTGCCAAGGACCAATCAGCATTTGCTACTTCTAGGTGACATTGGTGGTATAAGGCACTTGGAAGTGACTGAGAGCTCATTTATTTGCACTTTGTTCAAATAAATGTAAAATGTCTGAATGCAAAAATATTCCGTGTTTCCCAGGGTAATACTGAGATTGGTATGTACCATTACAGAAAAATGTAATTGTACAAATATCTTTTCAAGCTTACTTAGCAAGTATGTATAATATGATGATGCAAAAGAAGATTATATTTAAAAAGTCATTTGTAATATGTTAGTCTGTAGTTGCAGGGATTGAAATATGTGATCTCAAAAGTTTAATCATAAAAAAAGAGTTTAATAACATAATAGTCTTCTTTTAATATGTTTGAGAGTATTTACGAAACTAAGATAAACTTTGGGGGCTTTCAAGTAAACACTGAAATATGTGTAAATTGAATTTACATTTCATTGTAAGATTTTCAAAGTTGAAATGAAGTTATAAAACATTATAAATGTTTTGAATATCTCCTCCTAACTTCCTCCTTTTAAAGATCCATGATCAGGGAAGTTAAGGCACTTGCCCAAGTACAAAAAGCTTGTTAGAAATTACACCATCACAGGCATCCAGGTATGTTCATTCCCGGGCCATTCGTAACCTTTCCATTTTGTCTTGCTCCTTTACCTATTACCAATGTAGAAAACTTGCTGAGACTGCTAAATTGCTGATATAGTCATGTACAGTTTTCATATTTAATGTAACTATTTTTCAGATTATGGAAAATTAGGTATCAGCAATGGACCCCTATCACTTTCCCACATTTAAAAAAAATGAGTATAATTTAATATTTAGATTTCCCAGGGCAAAAAACATACAAATAAAACAATCCTGGGTGTGACAGATGCACATAATATAAATTCATTTGACCAGAAAAGCCATATCATCAAGTTTTTTTTCAATACAACCAGTCTCTTGACTTCTTTTATCAAAGAATGATGAAAACATGTTTTGCACAGACATAAATTATTAGTTTCCAGTTACACTGCCAACTTGCTAGCTTGAATGGATCAAAATTGTTATTTTAAAAAAAAATGAAAGAAAAAGTAAAAGAACAAAAGCGTGCATGGATGAAAACCAAAAGTAACAAAGGCAACACGATTAAGAAAATCTATTTGTTAATTATGCTTTCAAATGCGGCAATTTATGGGGGATAAATTATTCATCAAAAATAGCCTGATAGGAGTTGAGGGGAGAAAAGTTAGATGACTCAGTCTTCTTACTTCCATGCTGTTTAGACATGTTGAAGCCAGATGTTGAGCTATATGGTTCACGAATCTCCCACTAAGGGCTCAAAATCTAAACAGGCATCTCGGAACACAAATGGTGCTTTGTGTTCGATAGTTCTTATTTGTATCATGTAAATAGCATTATCAAAATGTAAGAGCATGACTGTTTTTCTTACTTGTCCTTACTACTTTGTATTTCTGATTTTCTGCCTCACTTCTCTCTCTCTCTCACGCATACACATACACACACACACACACATACACACAGATGCACACATGCACACAAGCACACAAACGGCTGAGCAGATGGAAAGATACATCCAACTGCACACCGTTGTAGCTTTTATCAGACTTCTTAGAGTCTGGGAAAGGTCACGTAATAACAGCTACCCTCTTCTTGTTCCCCTAAAGACACTGTTATACAAGGTAAGGAACAGAAGTATTCATATAATTTTTATGTAATCTTGGAAAGTGATGTTTATTTGATACTTGCCTTAATGGAAAAACTCCCTAAAAGAATTAACTTTGACTTTTAGGAGCATTAAAAATGGAGGACACTAACAACAACACCTGCGTGATAAAAAGTAAGGGACTTTCACTAATGAACTTCATGTTATATTAAAATTTACATTGGAGCGTCTTAACAGGTCATTGTATAGTTATGTTCAGAAAAACATAGTTCTTAATATCAGATATTTAATTATAGATAAGAAAAATTAAATCCAGTAGTTTGGGTAAAATAATGTTTTGCTTATATCACATAAAATGTAACATACCTAGATAAGTGTCAATTATTATTATCAGCAGCATTAACGGTTTTTATTTATGAATTAAGCTATACATGCTCAATGATGATAATGACAAGGGTAAGCCAGTATACTGGGTCATTAAAAACAAGGACGATCATATCCACTGAAACAAACATGTCAGAATTAAATGAGGATCCACTTGAAAGCATATAAGGGAGTGACAGAATCTTATTAAGAAGTTACAAATGGATTCTAAAAATATATTTGGATGACAATTAATATTTTATATCTAAATATCTACATATTATATATATATACCTGTACATACAGATTATATATATATAGTTATTTAATATATATGGCCACATACTATCTGTATCCATTATGCGTCATATGATATATAATAGCAACAACTATTCATCAGTGAGTCACCTCAACCTGTGCACTGGCTTTCCCTTCTACTTGGCAAGTTTTGATAAAATATTCTAATTTGCTAGCAAGAGAAACAGAAAGGTAAAAAGCATGGGCTTTGGAACCAGATAGCCCAGGCTGAATCCCATTTATTACTTCTGTGACCTATGGCAACTTATTTAACCTTTGATGTCTCCATCCTTCACTGATAAAATTACATAATAGCAGTCCTATCTCATAGGATTATTAGAATAATTAAGTTAATTAATACACATAAAGTGGTTAAAAGAATATTTGGCATTGAATCTGCACTAAGTAAATACCAGCCATTGGTGGCAGGAGTAACAGCAGCTTCACAAAAGTGAGCATGGCAAATGCATTTGAAAATGCCCATTTCAGAAATCATTGACTTTACCTCTCCTCTGTGTTCCTGGGAGACTGGCCACTGTGATTGCTATTCCCAATGAAATTTCGGATTTCTGTGAAGTAAGCATCTTCCTTGTCATCGAGAATCGCACCTGTACTTTCCAGTTCTGAATGAGGCGATGATGTTGCGGTACCTGTGGGGAGAGAGGACCCTGTGT
This sequence comes from Phacochoerus africanus, assembly GCF_016906955.1. Taxonomy (NCBI): domain Eukaryota; kingdom Metazoa; phylum Chordata; class Mammalia; order Artiodactyla; family Suidae; genus Phacochoerus; species Phacochoerus africanus. The sequence continues at coordinate 188,130,676 of NC_062544.1, forward strand.
GAAAAAGACTATTATTTATGTGGCAACTTCTTTTGAATCTCATACCTTCTTCATTTAGTCAGTGTTGTTTCCTAAAACAAGCTCTTTTGAATATTAATAATGACAACTTTAGAAGGTCAAGGTCTTCCCATTTTTATCACAGTACCTATGCACATGAGAGTCCCTTGGGAATATTCTGAACCACTGAAACCATGAAGTACAGTCTCCCCAAGATGCTGTTTCTCCTAGTAGCTTCATTCACTTCCCACCATGACATGGGGACAGTTTTATTCATAGCGTGAGAATATAGGGTAAGGCAAATTATAGAGAGATCTTAAATACATTATGCCAGAGGAGATGCCTCTGTGGTTGCAGTGAATATGTATTTATTACCCTGTGCTTAAGTATGTTACCAAAAAAGACTGAAAACATGCTGGAAATGCTGCATTCTGACTTGGTGGGCTAAGTCGTGAGGAGATGCAGACCGTAACAGTCCCAACATAGGTTTGGTATATAGTATTAAGAAGATAATACTGGGTCTGTTGGTTACAGAATGATCATCAGCTTCCTCACTTATAAAACTGGAATCAAAATACTTGTATCCCAAGACTGTTCTAAAATTTGCATAAATTTACAAATTATAAACACTTTATAATATGTGGCCAAGCTTTATACCAACATTTGCTTCACGTTGTTTATCTTGCCTACAAACTACCTACAGTTTAATAGTGCATCCCAATAGTCTAGATGACAAAAATGAGAGGTCTGGACACCCCTCAGCTTAAGGAGGTTATAATCTGGGCCAAAAAGTAAATATTCAACGTTGATATACTATACCTTTAACTTAATTTTTTGTGAAACGATAGAAAAATGTTAGTAGTATAATGTAAGGGTGTACACAACTAGAAAGCATGGCCGTTTTTGTGTGTGGTTAGACCACTGTCTTTAAAAATCTGTTATTTTTAAACCAAGATCGTTAGGTTTTTGGCTTTAAGGGAAACAAAGAGTATATAGTTCATCCAAAATCATAAGCAACGTGCCTGTACAGTAGAAGAAGGATTAATAATAAAATAATTTCCTTTAGTAAAGATTACTACTTTGTATAAATCCAACTTTTCTCTGTTCTTAAAATTTTTTTCCTGAACACCATGCACGCCTCCTCCCCTTACCGCCAAGTCATTTTCTTAATTCTCCAGAAACAAATTGTGGCTACAGAGGCTGGTGTCACACACATATGCCAGCTGGTTAATATTAGTTAATGGCTTATTATCTAAGTATTAGAAGCTGAAGGCAAGAAAACCTACCATGTCTTCTGCTAACTATGCACTGGTTATGTCTGGATTAAAGGGAAGGTAGTTTTTGTTTGTTTGTTTGTTTGTTCTGGTTTTTTGTTTTGCCAATCCTAACTTAATTCTACATCAGAATTTGTGACCAAAACTACCCAGCACTGCCATTTGCAATGGGTTACTCTGATCCTGTCGATAATCTTCTCTTACTAATCTCAAATGAAGTTCCCTTGGAGAGGTTCTCTAAACTGCAGGACTTCTGCAAAAGCAGCCCTGGTCTCTAGGTTAACACTCAGAGTGTGATATTCTGGGGCTCTGTGGTGGACATCCTGCCAGGCTGGGGGTCACATTCTGTACAAAAAGGTGGAAAGTCTGCTTCCTGCAACTTAGGAAATCTTGAGTCATCAGTCCCTCTTGAGTTCGGGTCACGGTTCTCTTTGCTTGAAATTGCCCACTGAGATGAATCCAGGAGAATATAAAATCATCCCCAAAAGGCTCTGAATTGGATGTTATTCAACGATCACATCATCCACATCATTCAAAAATCCCAAGGGACATTCCCATCATGGCACAGTGGAAACAAATCCGAGTAGGAACCATGAGGTTGTGGGTTCAATCCCTGGCCTTGCTTAGTGGTTAAGGATCTGGCGTTGCTGTGAGCTGTGGTGTAAGTCACAGATGAGGCTTGGATCTGGCGTTGCTGTGTCTGTGGCATAGGCTGGCAGCTGTAGCTCTGACTAGACCCCTCGCCTAGGAACCTCTACATGCTGTAGATGTGGCCCTAAAAAACAAACAAACAAACAAAGCAAAAAAATATCCCAAGAGGAACATGCTGCAAATTTTCACAACAGGAGACAGGATCTGATTCTCCTGTCAAAATGGAATGAGAGAAGAAAGATCACAACTGTCTTTGAAAATAAGAGAAATAAACCACCATCTCCTCCTCTTAACACAACTGATTACCTACCAGACATGTTCCCATTCTCATGTTTCTTTAGGTGTCTGTCTAAGTTGGTTTGTTGACCAAAACACCTATCACATAAATGACACTTAAAGGGCTTCTCCTTATTGTGGATGTTGCGGACGTGCCGCTGCAGGTTAGAAGAAATGCTGAATGACCTGTCACAGTATTTGCATCTGAAAAACAAACACAGAAAATATTTGCAAGCAAATCAAAAGTCATTTCTCAAGACTGGTAAACCGGATCTATAAAATTATCACCCATGAGAGTTCTCCTATGACACATCAGGTTAAGGATCTGGCATTGCCACTGCATGTGTCATGGGTTTGATCTCTGGCTCGTTAACTTCCAAAGGCCGAGGGCATGGCCAAAGGGGGAAAAAAACCCAAAAAAACTAACACTTATGAAAGAACAGAGCTGAGAAAAGGCATAGCAAGGGTACTATTCACACAGCCAAGATTTCAGTCCCAATAAATAGACTTCAGTGGCATTAAATGTGTTCATGACATTGTGAAAAACCATTATAAGATATTGATGATTCGATTACTCACAAGTTTATGAGAGAAATCAGCTCTAATATTTTAAATAAAGCTCATGAAATTAAAGACATTAAGAAACAGTAACAGTTTTATCTTCTGTTTAGGACAATACAATTAATTACTTTGTTACAACCATGAAACAGATTTACATGTTCTTCAAAAAAAAGTACAAAAGATCATTTTTTAATTTCTCAGAGCCTGATTAAATAAATTCACTTAGCAAATTCACTTTCACGATTGCTAATCCTAAAGGAAATTCTGTTATGGTTCCCAAAATAACAATCAATATTCCAAACTTTTAAAACCAGAGTAATGTGAATAGTTTAGTCTGATACCAACGATACTGGTGTTCATAATCTGCAGCGATAGGAGCTCCAAAACCTTTATTCTATTACCCTTTAAACTGCTACAAAAGAAAGTAAGAGGGCTGCTAAATTCTCCTTTCAAATAAAAACAACGGTCTTTGGTAACCTCCTCTTTCCAGGCTTCCCCATCTCCTCCCCTCGTTTCCCATTTCTATTTTTCTTAGATTCTATGGCAGTTCTGAACCAGGTATGTTTTTTCAGGAAAGCACTTGCTATTGGCTGGCTAAATTGTTTCTTCCTTACATGATATTTATGGTAAAAAATAAATTATTCAAGTTCTCCTTTAGACATAAAATAAAAATGTAACCCCCATTTCCCTTCCCTACCAGTTCACACGGTGAGGAAAAAAAGTAGTTCTTGATGAGACTTTCTTCTCTGGCATTTTAAAGTAAAATTTCATTATTTGTTTCTATGATTTTTTTTTGTATGTGTATGCTGCTTAAAAGAAAAACAAAAAACAAACAAAAACAAAAAACAAAACACTTTCCCCAGATGACTTTTAAGTGAAAATTCCCAACTTAGCAGCCAAAAAACTCAACTCATTCTTCCATGTGTGAAGGGCCCTCCTTTCTCCCACTTCCGAATGCTCTATATTAGAAACCACCCTGAGCCGCCTGAAGTGTTTGGGCCGCTACGGCTGTCTCTACATGATGCCAGAAGTATAGTTAGTTCAGTGGGGAAAATAAATATGTTGAGCTAGTTATTTTGGCACAGTATAAGTAAACCAACTGAAGGGCTGATTTAATTTCCCCCCTAAAAAACCGTTCTGGCATCATAAGTTTCCTCAACTTTCCTAAATATAATATTAATTTTTTTAAATAGGTAAAACCCCACATTGATAGTAGTTGTAATATTTAAGCCTCTGCTTTTGGAAAACATAAATATATACATGGAGTATTAGCCTCCTCTTCAATAACTCTGTGAACTGCCCACTGCAATGAGAACCACAGTACAATTAGCACAATTGCATTATCCTATCTAGAACAACCTAGGAAATACTAATGAAGAAAATATAAACTCCCATCAAACTCTTTAGGACTATTTTCACTCAAAATACTTTCTACACAAATTATGAAGAGAGATTTTGTCTTTGACATGCTTCCAACTGACCCCTTAAATGCACAGATGCTTTGTTTTTAATTTTTTTTTTTTGGGGGGGAGTGCCCAAGGCAGGTGGAACTTCCCAGGTCAGGTATTGAATCTGCACCACAACAGTGAGCTCTAAATCTAATAAATATCATCTACGCTAATATTAGCAAAATCTGTTAAGAAGTTCTGATCAAAAATTAACTGTTATTTTGTATCTTTCCTCTGCAAAAAAAAAAAAAAAATACATATATATATATATCTTGGCCAAAAGGTTGAGTGCTCCTAAATAAAAAATTATTCCATTCTACTCCAGTAAATTAGTAGATGGTTAAAAAACAACTCAAATCAGACCTTAAGTTTCAGAAATTCTACAAAGGAGTATATAACACTCTCATGAGCTATAACTATTAAGCCTTCCTGCCAGGGTCAAGGGAGCCTTTGAGATCATGGTCTGAGATTAAAAACCCTGACTTGAGAGCTCCAGGCCTGGCTCTTTATTCTAGATTCAATTTGTGTGTGTGTGTGTGTGTGTGTGTGTGTGTCTTTTTAGGGCTGCACCCGCAGCATATGGAGGTTTCCAGGCTAGAATCAGAGCTGTGTCTGTGACCTACACCATAGTTCCCAGCAATGATGTATTGGTAACCCACTGAGCCAGGCTAGGGATGAAATCTGCATCCTCATGGATACTAGATAGATTCATTTCCACTGAGCCATGGTGGAAACTCTCCAACTCTACATCTATTAACACTAGGCTTTACAGAAGGCAATTAGCACCTGTGGCTCTGAATTTCCTCACTGGTAAAACAGAGGAGCTGGACAAATAATTGTTTAAGATCTTCAGCTATGCAAAATTCTGGTTTGAGTTTTTAAAAATACACTTACAATAATAGCACCATTTATGGAATAGAATAAAACCACTGAGTTCAGGTACCAAAAAAAAAAAAGAGTAAAATGAGCATGATATCATAATTGCATACCAGACCCTGGGCCATAACAAAATGTAAGTGGAAATCTTTACTCCACTTAAGCAGAAATCCTTGGACATGACATTTTCTCAAAAAGGGCAATCACTTCCCATTTTTATTATCTCTCTGAGACCTATTATAGCAAGTGCATTCTATCACATACAAATTAAATATATCACTTATGATTAGTGACGTACAAAACACGAACTTGTAAGAAAACATTTTGTGATTTTCAGAGTTCAAGTACCTCTAGTTTTCTCCTAAATTTTCAATTATCTTCAAAGGAACATTGGCCTGCCCATTTTCTTATTCTTGCATATAAAAAAGTCTTTGAAAGCTGATAACCAATTTATTTTAATGAAAAAAGTACACATTCAGATAAAAATAATTTTACATATATGCAATACCTAAGAATTGCAATAAAAATAAAGAATAAAAGTACACTATTACTTAAGATAAATAACATTCATTCTTTGAAGAAATATTCATGAGGCCCTAATACTGTGTGCAAGGCACTGCACATTAAACAATGTAGGTGACATTTTAAAACCAGAAGTGAGACTAGTGATTATTTTCATTTCTTAGAAAACAAAAAATATTAAACACGTGTCCTGTGTCATATGGCTGATCTTGACATTCAACAGAATAAGTTAAGAAGCACTTGAGGAGTTCCCGTCGTGGCGCAGTGGTTAACGAATCCCACTACGAACCATGAGGTTTCGGGTTCGATCCCTGCCTTTGCTCAGTGGGTTAACGATCTGGCGTTGCCCTGAGCTGTGGTGTAGATTGCAGATGCGGCTCGGATCCCGCGTTGCTGTGGCTCTGGCGTAGGCCGGTGGCTACAGCTCCGATTCGACCCCTAGCCTGGGAACCTCCACATGCTGCGGGAGCGGCCCAAGAAATAACAGAAAGACAAAAAAAAAAAAAAAAAAAAGAAGCACTTGCGAAGTTGTTGATGGAATTGCTCCCTTTCTGTAACATATTCTGTTTTATCTTTTCTATCCATAGCGCCACAGTTTCTTACTCTTCTCCAGGTTTAAAATTTATTCTTTAAACCCTGCTAATGGGACCCGCAGACACTGACTTAGCTGTACTGGGACATATACAGGTTGTTAATTCCTAAGAGAGATTTAAGACATGGATTATTGTCAATTAAAATAGCATGAATTTAGATGATGCCCAATTTATGCACAATGCATAAAAATAGCATGAATTATTTAGAAGAGAGAGCACTTCATTTTAAAAATGGCTAACAGTTTTTAGATGCTTATTCTGTATTAAACACTGCCAGAACTTGTAAACTGAGATGTAAGAAGACTTGATCCAAGAAATTAGGACTTTTTTAGATTTTTATCCTAGCCATTAGTTAATTCTTCTCTGACTCAACATTGAACAGACATTCATTCAGACCTGCACCAAAGTAGCTCTTTTAAAATTGCAGCAGTGAGTCCACTTTAATTTTATAATATTTATCAAGATATTTAGCAAAAATCATTGTCAAACCTGTAAGGCTGCTCTCCTGTGTGGGTTCTCAAGTGCCGTGTCAGGTTCGCAGATCTTGGAAAAATCTTGCCACAGTATCTGTTACGAAAAGATGTTTGCAAGAGAAAGTCAGCACAATCGACTATATTTTACTCAGACTGCATAGAAGCCAGATGCTTATTCCTGACTTAATTAATCTTGCACGGAACTCACATGTCCTTGGTATTTAAAATTTGCAACAAAGCCATTCTACAGATATAAATAACTCTACAACTACAGGCTGCCTTACGAGGTTCGGGTGAATTTGCTTGTGCATAAGCAAGCAGTTTATGACAATAGACTTGAGTTTTGATGACCCCCATGCACCTCTTTTATTAACTCTGTATCTTCACATTCGCAAAACTGAACCAGACAAGGGGATAAAAATGACAAGAGCCTGTGATTCTAGGTTGATGTAAACAGATTTCAAATGTTTGAACTCATTTTACATGTTAGTCACAGTGACAACTCTCTGTACATTGAGTGGTATCAGATCAGACAAGATTCTAAGACCTCATCCATCAAGGTATGTTCCTATAGAAGCTTTTCTGGAAAGAAAGTGACACATTTTCCAAAGAGCAGATAAATTGATATGCCTGTGTCAGATGCCACAGATTTCTGAAGACAATTCGAAAGTTATAAGCGCAGTTTATTTTTTTAAAAAAGAAAGCAGAAACAACAAAAAAAGCTTTACTGTACTACTGATGAGTAACAAGAAACTTATTAACTAGCTTTCTTCACTTATCGACCTTATTCGTCCTTCATTTATAGCCTTATTCTTCAATGCCATGACAATTAATAAATGCATGCTTGAGGACAGTAGTATTATACCTTTGGATGAAAATAATTAACTGTGAAAGAAAATTAATAAATATCAAAGTGAAACAAGTAGATAGCATTTGGACTGCTTCCAAGCTCATTTATCACAACCAAATGGCCTGTGTTAAAATTCTCATTTAATAATAATTTTTTAAGCCACTATTTTTATATCTCTACATAAAGAATACTTTGAAGTGCTTGAGATCTATCATGGTTGCTATTAATCATCCGATCAAGAATAATTTCCAAAACAAACAGCAGGGCCTTTTGAAATCAGGGGAGGAGATTTTTGGAAAGCCGGCCATGATTAACTTTGCAGTTACCTGCAGGTATAGCGTTCCTTTCCTTTCCGCAGGAGGTTCTCTGGCAGGGTGTTGGGAGGAGCTCTAAAGTTGAACATGGAGGGAACTGACTGCAAAAGTTCGCTGGCCTCAGGTTTCAGGGCGCTGAAGCTTTCCAGCTTCTCGGCCATATTTTCAATAGCTGACATCTGAAAGGCAAAGCACAAGAACATGAAGAACAAGTCAGACATCTTTTTTCCCATCTACAGCAAACTGAGAAATCCTTAATAAAAATGGAAGCATCAAATCTTCTGAATGCAAGGGGTTGTAGAAAGAGACTGGAGTGTCCCAACATTAAACAAATCAGAGAATTCACTGATTTTGAAGATAACAAAGTAGAACCAAGGTTATAAAATGCTAAGTGAACTTTTTCATAAGACTTTGGTTAGACTGTTTTGTAATCATTTGCTATACAACTGAGCCATGAAATACATAAGACATAATAAAGCCAGGTTAGATTTTCATTAAATTAAGAGACAGCTTTAATATCACTCTATGGACATCGAGAGTGAACTAGAAATTATAGGAAAAGATCCTGTATGCCTTCCCTAGGTGTTAAAAACCATAGGAAGTAGGGAGTCCCATGAAAAGAACTCACAGCATGAAAAACATCCAATGTTCCAAAGTTACAGCTTAAGCCAAAGGTATGTAATGAAGAAAGAAAAAATTAAATGTGTAAGAGGTCCTTCGCCTGAGACTATATTAAATTAATACCGGGATATACTGGATTTTTAAGTGGGATCTTAAACAAAGAGTTTTGGTAAAATATTAATTTGTTCTGTACAAAGATTGACTTGAAATGACAGTTTATATATTATCATAACTTCATATAACTTGGCATGGCCATTATAAGTGAAACTGTTAGTGTAACCACACTCGTATTCTTGTGTGTGTGTGTGTGTGTGTGTGCGCGCGCGCGTGTCTTTTTAGGGCCACACCTACAGCATATGGAGGTTCCCAGGCTAGGGGTCCAATCAGAGCTGCAGCTGCCGGCCTACACCACAGCCACAGCAACATCAGATCAGAGCCATGTCTGCGACCTACACCACAGCTCACGGCAATGCCAGATTCTTAATTCACTGAGTAAGGCCAGGGTTCAAACCCACATCCTCATAGATACTAGTCCAATTCATTACTCCTAAACCATGATGGGAACTCCTAGAGAAGTATTCTTTTAGAAAAACTATCCTGCCTAGAGCTTCTGCTTGAACAACCTCATTTATTTTGCTTATAATCTTCAAGCTTTTCTCCACGTGCACACTTATTTGACAGAGTCATAATCTAAGGATGGCAACTACTTTTAAAGGTAGCTTGATCTTTATTGCCTATAGTTAGACCACTGTTCCCCTTCCTTCAACCCTCCAAAAATTTTGTTTCCTCCATGCTCACATTTTATTTAGAAGCTGCTTACTATTGAATTTTTAAGTAGAAAAAGCAAACTCTCAGGCCATCTTGTTAAATCGACTCACCCATTTTTTTATTTGGTTCTCAGGGCACTCTGCCACTGGAGAACTTAGAAAGCTGTTTTTAAAAGGGTGTTTACATTCTATAGGCACTCTGTATGTTTCTCAAAGGACTGGGGTGGTAGACCAGAAGACTCCACACAAGGGTTAAAAATGGTAAAAACTGCACATTCAAGCAGCTCTTCAACCAAAGAAAATGATTCTTTTGCTGATAAGATAGTAAGACAGAGTTGGAGGCCTAATTTATTATGCTCTCAGGTTAAAAATAAAAGGCAATGCTCTATACTCAAAAGGAAAATTAACAAAATATATATTAAATGGACACAAGGCTGAAGAGAATACCTAGGACTTCTTAAGCTAGAGCAAAATATTAACAGAAATGGCCTCAACATGATTCTCTTCTTACAAAGGGAATATTGTATGCTTGATTCCTCAAATGACTATTCATGTCGTAGTTAGCTCTCTTTCTTTTCCCTTATCCTGGAGCCTGCCCTCTCATTTCATGCCCGGACTCCTAATGCTAGCTACAAATTGCAACGTACAGGGTACCACTGCCAATTTGCCAAATGTCTTTCATCAAACACAGTGCAAAAAAAATCTCAGAGGAAAGTCAAGATACATTTACTTGTCAGACGACAAATGTGAATGCATTGGGAGGTGGTAGGGGCTATAAGCTCAGGGGTTTGATTCATAATCACTCGGCTGCTAAAACATTCTCCACAGATGCAAGTGGACAGCACATTTGTCACTATGAAGGATTTTGACACATACTGATCACAGGGCAGAGATATGGAATGATGATGCCGCTCAGAGAGGTTGGCGGGAACTCTGTCCCTACAGAATATGGTTATTATCCCCCTCTAGCCAGAGCATTAGCATTTTCATATGACTTTGGATTTTATTTATTAAAAATCAATCCAGAAATATTTTATGATACTATTTTATTTGCATTTATTCTTTCTAATTGTTCCTTGCAGAAAATCACTTTGATATTCCACCCTCCATGGAATAAACTGTCTGAGTGAAAAATGACCTCTGGCCTTCAAGCTGATTAGCAGTAACAAGCAGGGGTAAGGGTCATGATCGCATATATTTGTTGGGAAGAATAGTAAGTGCATGGGTGATGATTATAAATGTTTTATTTATGTACATTTAATATTTGAGTAAAGTTTCATTATCTAGTGGTTTTAAATCATTTGAGTGTCCGCCCTGCTGACACACTCAGATTCCTGGGGCAATACATCTTATAGAAACACTTTTCCTTTTATATGGAAAATAGCTTACTCATGACTATTATTATTCTCGGCTTTCATCTCCAGCACATATAAACTACAAGTCCTTCAAGTTATTTAAGAGCAATTGGCTGTTGAGAAATGTGTCTTGCTTTAGTAGCTGCTAATAGCTCCTTTTGAAGAATGATCACTGTGATTACTTTACCTCAAACGGTTTCATTTTGGGAAAAGCATCAAGAAACAAGAAAATATATTATGGGCTTGATGACTAAATAACAGCATTCTTAATGATGATAAGAAAAAGAATATGGGTTACCCAACTGTCTCTCTTATAAGCCACCCCCACCTTCAGCTCTTGGTGTCAAATGAAAAGAGGATTAAATTGGAATGGGGAAGAGAGAGAGAAGGAAGTTGGGCCGTGAGCTGAGGGGAGCTATTAACACCACATACACACAGACACACACACACAGACACACAGACACACACACACAGACACACACACACACACACCACCTTCTTTCTAGCTAGCAACACCAAAGCAACATAAAAGCCATAACTAAATCCTTTCTTTCATCTTTCTAAGATCTGTTCTCATAGCACTTGACCTCAGCTGAAAGGAATAAGTTTTCCCCATTAGGACAGATAGAAGTGACTCAGATATTTGCTAGTTGGTGTAGTTTAGCAATTTTGCAACCAAAAATCAATCATAGTCTGTATCTTGGATTAAGGTGTTGGATTAAGACAAGCTTTATCCAGTGTGTAGGTCAAAACTCCAACTTTCTCTAGCTGTCTGGGCTGACTCATATGATACTCCTCCTGGGATACATGCATTTTGGTAGAAGTAGCAAGTTGTGACACTCATTTTATTTCTTTTATTTATTTATTTATTTATTTGCTTTTTTTTTTTCCCCTTGCTTTGAGGGCCACACCCATGGCACATGGAAGTTCCCAAGCTAGGGGTCGAATTGAAGCTACAGCTGCTGGCCTACACCACAGCCACAGCAACGTGGGATCCGAGCCGCATCTGTGACCTATACCACAGCTCACGGCAACACCAGATCCTCCACCCACTGAGCAAGGCCAGGGATCAAACCGGCATCCTCGTGATTACTAGTTGGATTTGTTTCCACTTTGCCACAACAGGAACTCCGTGATATTCATTTTAAAGTCTGACTTGGTGTTTTAAAAATCAAGGTTAATTGGGATACACAATCTAGCTAGACAGACTTTTCAATAAGGAAAAAAACAATGAAAGGGACAATATGTACTATTATCAATACGAAATTTGCTGAGAAGGGGGGGGAGGAAAAAGTCAGATCATATATCTTTGAAACGTATTGCCCTATGTCCTATTAATGTCATAGGCTAACCTCTGATCAGTAAATGAAAGGTTTTTTCCCTATGGAACGGTGACTTTTATTTACATATATAATAGTTGTTGATGGTATCTGCAGCCAGATGTCTGGAAGAGGAAGTCATTTCACCCCCTTCCAGTCCCCAAGAGGCTATTAACTTTATACTGACGCAAACTAATATTTAGACACAATTCCCTAGCTCCTACCAAAAAATGTAGCTATCTCTCCAGTCAAATAAAGTATTTTTAAAGCCATTTCAGCAGGCAAGATATCATCAGCTGGGTCTGAAGCACTTAGCTTAACATTTTTTTTAATCTGGCAGCCAATAATTGATGACATAAAGAAGTTTCTCATTAAAACTATTAAAGTGACAACCTGATTATACAAAATGATATGACCAATGGCACCATGAATTATGAGACCTAAAGTTGCACAAATTAGATTATACATGCCTTTATCACAAAATAACTAACTTTTCGTAAATAACGTATGATGGGAAAGTTTGTAGATTTGGTAGGTTTCTATATTTATTCACGCGATAATCTTGAGAAATCTTAAAAACCCAGCCATTTGGGGGCGAAAAATAAATATTCATGTTTTAGGGTTGTCTCGTTCCATGCATCACATTCTGCAGTCATGGTTATAAAATTATAGGCTTTTTAACCACTAAAACTTATAAACCTTAATATTTTAATAGTTTCCACTAATATCTAGGTTTTATAATACAAATATAAACTATTGCTCTGAAAAAACTGATTCAAAGAATGGGAGTTATTCCAAAGCACTGCAATGGCAGTTGCTATACCATTGTATTGTTAGGAAAGGGTGTCTAACTTAGTATCAGAGCTGGTTTTGTAAGTTGGTAGAAACACTGGCCATTCATGTAGGAGAAAGCATCCCTGCCTGAAGGCACTAACAGCAAAGCTATGAGCAAGTACTACTCTACATTAGAAAGAATGAGGACAATGAGGCATGACACTCAGGGCAGACCTTTGCCAAGAAAGGCAGACAAGGAACACTGGAAATATAGGCCAGGATAATCAAAGAACAACATCGTCTACAGCATAACGTTGCCTAATAAGGAAGTCTCTGTCTCGCACTACTTGTACACTTTTGAAATAAATTAGCTTAATCCTTAAAAGTCAATAGGATGAGAAAAATCACCATTCACCACATATTCCACAGAAGAAATAAAATGGAAGAATTTCTGGTAAAGGAAAACTAACATCAGATAGAGGAAATAGGTAAGTGCCAAAGTGCTCTAACTTAATTTATATATAATGATATGGTGACTAAAGGAAAATTGAACTATATTCCAAGACTTTACCCATATTTCAGAATAAGCATAATATTGAGTGAAGAAGAGAATGAAGGAGTAAAATCACATGCACTTAGAGGAAATTTTGTCATATATATTATTTATGTATATTTCCACTGACTTAACTTGGGAGTGAAAACTGAATAAATCATATTTTTTTGTATCTTAAATAAAAAATAAAGCTGCCCCTGAGTAATATCAACTGACAATTGACTGTGTCTGCACATATTAATTGAAAGTTATGGAAGTAGGATTCACCGCTACGGAAACATTCACTAGTTAGATAAGAATGTAAACATTTGGTCTTATTGCTCCAAACAGCCAGTACCAAGTTCTGCCCTGGGTTACATGGATATGAATTCCAGTGTTGGCTTGTGTCTACACATAAGTTCAGGTTTTATCCTTTGAAGCCTTTATCAAAAGCATCTTTAACATGCTGATACAGGCTCCCCCAAATAATGGTTGTTTCCACCTGGTGCCCCATCTCAAAGCCTCTTTTAACATCATGCTCCCAAGTGCCCTGAAAGAGTTCTACATCATGGAATGGATCAGATTTATAGAGTAAATTCCTTTCTGTAAACAATTTATAGCACACCAAATGTCCAACTATAACAGAAAGTATTTTGCAGCTTGACAAAGCTGGAAATATGTTTGCTAAAGCCATATCATTTAATGGAAAGGGGCTCTGAAGTCTTTATACAGCAATTTATAATATTAGTCATTTTCCTTTTAATGCTATATTATTTTAGTCAAAAATATAAGTAGGAAACTTACCCAAGTTCTCTGATCAGGCAGTTGGAACTGGGAGCAAAATTGAAACAAAAACAAAAAATTACTTCTGTATCGGTATCTTTATTGCAATCTATCCTTTGAGAAATTGACATTTATACTAAGTAATTTTGCTTATCATGTAACTATATCTTGAGTAAAAGCTTTGGAAATGAAATTTAAATATTTTTATAACACTGCTGAGTTTCCTCTATTTACCTCAATTACATTTTTGAATCAAGGTTATAAACAGAATGTTCTTTAGTGGTAATACAGTAAGCTAAATACTACTTACTACCAAATCTTAAGTAGCAAAGTAGATACTTCCTTTTTTATTTGTTTCTATTCACTGCAGAACGAGATTCCTAAATTTTACTTATAACTAAGACAAGCAATTCCTTGCAAAAAAAAAAAATCTAGTCTCTTGCATTCTTACAATGTTAACAAGGAAAATAAGATATTTACTCAAATGTAACTCATTGAGTAATAAAAAGGCAACACACTTGGAAATAGGCTACCTGACTTCTATTAGCCTGGGACTGGATCAACAGTAGTCCAAACATCAAAAGATATTAATTAAAAGAACCATGAATGTCTAGTTATTTATGACAAGAATCATTGGAGAAAACTTCAGTGAGTCAAAAGCTTTTCCAGGAAACACAAAGTTATATCATTAAAAATATCATTTTGCTTAGTTAAAGGGAGTATATTTTGCTTTCCTAAGTTATGGCATCTTTAATAAAGAAGATACACAGATTTTAAGGATCAAAGTTTTATGACAGAAGAAAACTAACACAAGAAACACTTGTTTAAAGCAAAATAGAAGATGAAGGGCAGAAGACAAGTGATTTTCACATCAATATATAAATGATAACTGGGGAAAAGACTAAGTTTCTTTGGGATGTAGTAACAAGTAGACACTTTAAAAGGAAGACAATAAAAAAAATGAATGAATAAATGACAAGTGGAACTGAAACAAAGTCTTTGTTGCAAATCTACAAATAGCCAAATATCTGAAAATAAAATAGATAAATAACCATAAGTAGTATTTAAAGTATAGGGAAATCAAATAAAGGAATAATGGCCAGTTATGTAACAGTGTACTTGCTAAGTGATTTCTATGGCAATTCAAATGAGCCAGCAATGTGAATGCAAAGTACTTGAAGTGCAAAGTACCCAGTGAAATGGACATTCCAAAGACCATAGGGTAATAACCATTCCCTCCATTTCACCTCCTGTGGCTGTCATCTTCTTTCCAAAATTATAATTTAAGATTCCACAAGTAATTTTCAACCACATATCAAGGAGAAGGTCTACAGTATTTATTTCACTCCTATATCAAAACAATTTATTTGTAAGAAAAAAAAATGAGGGCTAAATGTCCTCTAGCGGCTTGGCAGAGCAAACATACTTCTTTAAGAAGTGAAATGAGGAGTTCCCATGGTGGCTCAGTGGAAATGAATCTGACTAGCATGAGGATGCAGGTTCGATTCCTGGCCTCCCTCAGTGGGTTAAGGATCCGGCATTGCTGCGAGCTGTGGTGTAGGTGGCAGACGCAGTTTGGATCTGTGTGTTGCTGTGGCTGTTGGGCCGCTGGCTACAGCTCTGATTTGACCCCCAGCCTGGGAATCTCCATATGCCATTGTGTAGCCCTAAAAAAACAAAAGACTAAAAAAAAAAAGAATTGAAATGAGAGGAATTTAGACCCTTTTTGACAAGAATTTTTTAAAAAATATATATTATTCCAAAAGGCAGTAAGATGGCCTAGTAATCTTTCAATAAAATTTAATAAATATCCATTGATGGAGTTCCCATCATGGCTCAGCAGAAATGAATCTGACCAGCATCCATGAGGACGCAGGTTCAATCTCTGGCCTTGCTCAGTGGGTTAAGGATCTGGCGTTGCCGTGAGCTGTGGTATAGGTCACAGATGCAGCTTGGATCTGGTGTTGCTGTGGCTGTGGCCCAGCCTGTGAACCTCATATGCTGCAGGTGCAGACCTAAAATAAAAGACATAAAAAATATATATCCATTGAGGTGTTCGCCTTTCATTACTTAGGAATTGTGCACTGACAAGGGGTGGGGTGGGGACAGGGTCAGAATACAGACATCCAAAATCGTAAGATCAGGCTTGCCTAGAGAACACCACTACCAAGTAATTACATATCTATTTATTTATGTTTTCCCTAAGGTGTTGAGAACATGCAGTCTCCTTTTTATTATTATAAAAACCCTGAGAAATAGATAGCGTAGGTATTATTCTCATTCTGAAAATGAAGATACAGAAGGAGGGCCTAGAGGGAACAAGTGATTTGGTCCAATACACTTTAAATGAAAAATGAAGTAATAAATGGCCTTGACCAAGCACTTATCTAGCTATACTATCATGGCAAGCCCTGGGAGCAGAGGCAAGTCCTTGCATTGTGGCTTCTTGCTCTGTGCCACCCTTACGTGCCACCTAACAAGGCAGCACCATGAATACAGTAAGCATCTTTCCAAGTACTTCTAGATACTTGGTAGCCCCACCAAAGAAACTGGGCTCAGGGGATGGCAGGAGGACACTTTACTGACACTCCTTTATATTCAAAGTAGAATATCTGCATCCAATAAAAATAGCAGCTCTTCCTCATCTAGGTCCTTCCACAGGCCAAGCACAATGCTAAACATGTTATTACACAAACACTGATCCTTACAGTTCCCTGAGTAAGGCTGGAGAGGGTGTTCCCTATACTGACAGAGAAGGTTCAGAGAGATGAACTGCATTGCTTTAGATGGAAGCATGTTTGCTAATCAGTAGTAAAATCGTTTGAAAGCAGTTATTTCTGGCCCCAAACCCTGGGTAGTTTTTGTTTTTGTTTTTGTTTGTTTGTCGGAAGGTGGATCTTGAGGCTGGGTGGAATTATTAGAGTACTAGAAAGAACAAAAAAGTTCAGCTGAAACTTCGGAACATTTGCAAAAGATTTTCTTAAAGAACAGACTGGTCTGAAGGCTTGATGAAAACAGAGAGACCTGAGCTTCTCCCAGGTGACACTCTTTATGTCACTGGTGTCTCTGTGTTACAGTCGTTATACATGAAAACGGCTGTGATGGTTATCAACATAGCAAAATGCTTCTGAAGTTGTTGGTAAACAGCCTCTGCCCCTGGCACCCTGAACGTTCTCCTGCTGAGCGGGTCTCCTCCCAAAGGACCCTTCAGACAGCCCACTGGCCAGCAGCTAAAGCCTTAACGGTTAGTGCCGCAGGGGCTTCCAGGACCCCGCTCCAGAATGGCAGGAGAATCATTCTGACTGGTCAGCACTCGTGACATAGGATGTGTTAAATGTTGTGATGATCACTGTTGGGGCCTGTTCTGATAGCAACATGCAGCAGTAGGCAGTCCCTTACATCGAGACACAACATTCTAGGGAGGGAGGAAATGCTCTGCACTGTGCTCCCACAGGCGTATTTACAACCATCTGAGCGAGTGAGTGCTGTGCTCCCAGCACTGTACATGTTCCGCATCTTTTGTGATCCTTCACGAACTTTGGGAATATTAAAACATAGCAGGTCTTGGAGTTCCCGCTATGGCTCAGCGGAAAGGAATCTGACTAGTATCCATGAGGACACATGTTCGACCCTGGCCTCGCTTAGTGGGTTAAGGATCCGGCGTTGCCCTGAGCTATGGTGTAGGTCACAGACGCAGCTCAGATCCCGAGTTGCTGTGGCTGTGGTGTAGGCCGGTGTCTACAGCTCTGATTAGACCCCTAGCCTGGGAACCTTCATATGCCGTGGGTGAGGCCCTAAAAAGACAAAACGAAAACAAACAAAAACATAGCAGATTTTCTTATATTATTTGATTAAAATATGCATATATGATATTCATAATAGCTGTGTGGCCACATAAAGTTATTGGTAGGCAAAACTGCCCATCTGATGAACCAGTAAATTTACCTGCGCTAGCTTTGAATTTCAGAGAGGATATGGACCTTAAGCCCAAATCCCTTATCTTACAGGTAAGGAACCCAAGAGCCTAGTAGACTGAATCTCTCAAAGACACTGAATCCCAATTTTTTTTTTCTCCCTTATAGCATATATCCACAGCACTTAATTTTGAAATTAGTCACTAGATTTTAAAGATAATTAGGATAAGAAAACAATTTATTGTAATTAAACGTAGATAACTATAATAACCTTATAAGCATTCAGTTAGAAAGTTCTCAAGAGGGACATACTTTTGTCTAATATCTAACACAAAATGAATATTATGTTCAGGTTTATTAGCCTATGAGAACAACAAGTGCAATTTAGATCAACCTAAATATAAGTACCTGATAAACATTTACTATTTTATTTATTTATTTATTTATTTGTTTGTTTATATTTTTTATGGTTGTACCTATGGCATATGGAAGTTCCAGGGCCAAGGATCGAATCCAAGCAGCAGCTGTGATCTACTCTGCAATTGCGGTAATGCCAGCTCCTTTAATCCACCACGTGGGGCTGGGGATCAAACCCACACTTCTGCAGTGACAGGAGCCACTGCAGTCAGATCCTTAACCACTGTGCCACAGCGGGAACTCCAACACTTACTATTTTAGAATGTGCTTCTTTCCATAAAGTAATTTAATAAAAGATACCATTCCTTATTCTTTCTATATAAAATGAATACTAACTGGAATATTTTAACACTTTTTATACTAAATCATATATTTTCAGTTTGAAATAGAATTTTTGATCTCTGATAGATTTCTCTAACTAACCCAGAATATGGTATTTCAGCTATCATACTCTGTTGTCCAGAATTTGGGAAGGGACTTGAAAAAATGAAAAAAGAAGAGGTAACAGAGAAAGTGGGGGCTGTGTGTGGGGGGGAGAATCATATTCTAAGATGATTTAATTTAATCACCACATAACTTTTTATAGGACAGCTTGCGTAGGTCTACCATTTTTATTAGAGAAGCATAATTTTTGGATTTGAATATAATGAAATAGATTAGTTAACTCTTTTCCCAAGCATTTTCATAAAAATATTGTTTACTATCTACAAAGATGGGAACTTGTATCCTTAATCATAAGTAAATAAAAAATAAAGTATCATTAAGAAACCAGGTTCAAGGTATCTTTCTTCTTTCAATACAATTCTCCATATTTTGATTGATATTTTGATTTGGTCATTTAAAAAATGACCAAATACATAGTGACATAAAGAGGAACCAATTAGATAACACTGCTTTCTATTTTCCTTGCAATGAGAAACTATATACATTTTGATAAATGGACACAACTCCATCCAGCAAATAGCTCTGTGTATTGTGGTGAATTCTTGTACAATTACAGAACTTTGCTGGAATGCCCAGTGGTCTCTAGATAAATTCCTTCACCCTCTATGGTAACAACTTGTCAGGTAGACTCATTTCCTGTTTTTATCTAAACCCTAAAAGAACTCAAACGACCTTCATGAGTTTGGGACAAGACACAGTATGATCCATTTCTTTTTATCACAATTTTTTAAACCTGAAAGACAACATCGATATTTAATTACTTAACTGAATTCTACTCACTCCAAAATACATTTTGGCTCAGTATGTAGTTAATAGAGAATAATTTAACACCCAAACCATGTTATTTTTACACTTATATTAATTAGTTTTTCTTTAAAGAGTTTGGGTTTTAATTCTGCTAGAATTTCCTGTGTTCTTCCACACCAGCGTCATAGGAAATCCTAATGTTCTCAAGATTTCTTTCATTTTGTTGCACCTGCTTTTCAGGATCAACAAGTTAGTTTACAAGCTTGAAGGCTCAAATTCAAAATACTTACTTGTGGGTGAAATAAGAATCCTGGAGAAGGTCTCAAGTATTTCTCTTTTAAAGCTTCAAGTGGGTCAGTTAGTTTTCTTTTCTCTACTCTGAAAGGTTAAAATTAGATTTTGGAGATGAATCGGTCTCATATATCAATCACTGCATAATCACTGACATTCAGAACAGTTAACAATAAAGCAAATGGTAGGCTGCTGGGAAGCACACTAATAAAAAATATAAAGACATCTGTTCAGTTCTTGAAGAATACTCATGGCACTTCTAGGCACTCAAAGAAAGAAGGTCCTTTTTATAATGGAAAAATCTTACTGAATGACTAGTAATAATAATAATAACGAGGAAATGTAAAAGATGAAGTCATGAAATCAGAGGCCTTGGTCACAAATTCGTACCTTTCCATCTCAAACGTAGACAAAAATGCTCGGTAATTTCAAAAGCATCAGAATAGAGTTCATTTTAAAAATTAAAGTCATTTTCTATCAAGAAGGTGCTTCTCAAATAGTCACAACATTTCTTTTCCATTTGTGAATGACAGCAGGAGACTTTCTAAGCATCCTCTACACCCTGCTAGCTACTCTGAGACTCAAGCGTCTTTTTTGGACACTGCTTCTGCTGATGCACAGAGGTGGTAAAAGGGGGTGGTAGGAAGAGGACGAGGGAGTTTTGAAAATAGGGAGAGACATTATAAAACATATCTATATATCCCTTCTGCTTTAGAAATGCTTGTCATTCTATTTTCTGTTAGGCATATAGGAAATGACATTGGAGACTGAATTAATTTCTTTCACCAACTATTGGTAATTTCCTTTAAAAAAAACATTAAACAGGTGTATTTTGAAAATAGAATCAAAACGGACTTGGCGAACAGACTTGTGATTGCCATGGGGGAGGGGGAGGGAGTAGGATGGACTGGGAGTCTGGGGTTAACATGCAAAATATTGCATTTGGAATGGCTAAGCAATGACATCCTGCTGTATAGCACAGGGTATATCTAGTCACTTGTGATGGAACATGATGGAGGATAATGTGAGAAAAAAATGTATATGTGTGTGTGACTGGGTCATTTTGCTGTACAGTAGGAAACTGACAGAACACTGTAAACCAACTATAATGGAAAAAATTAAGATCATTAAAATAAAAAAATGAATTTAAAAAACCAGCTCCTACTTCTTAAAATTGTATAGATGCTATTTTTTTTTGTTGTTTTTTTGTCTTTTTTTTTTTTTGCCTTTTCTAGGGCCGCTCCCACGGCATATGGAGGTTCTCAGGCTAGGGGTCTAATCGGAGCTGCAGCCACCAGCCTACGCCAGAGCCACAGCAACGCAGGATCCGAGCTGCATCAGCAACCTACACCACAGCTCACGGCAAAGAGGAATCCTTAACCCACTGAGGCCAGGAATCAAGCCTGCAATCCCATGGTTCCTAGTTGGATTCACCAACTACTGAGCCATGACTGGAACTCCTAGATGCTATGTTTTGTCTACACTGTTTCACTTAATGAAATAGGTACTCTTATACCCATTTCATGGATGAATAAAAAAAGTTTAAGACATGGGATTTCAACCCAAGTCTCACAATAAAACTGTTATGGCCTTTCATGAGTTTCATAAAATGACATGTCCAAGACCTTAACTGAGACTGACATACCAGAGAGCAGATTGAGATTGGAGTAAACAAGAGGAAGGTGAGGAGGTGATGGAGAAGAGTGGAATGGGTATGTGGAGGAACTGGAAGTCCATTGCCATTGGGAGGGTCTAAGAAAGAAAAGCTGAGGCATATCTTCACAAAGGGCTGAGACATGTGTAACATACAAACTACACACAAAGTATGAAAGCCCTTATTTTTCTTCTATTTCTTTCTCTATAAAGGGACTGTCACAGACATTAAAACATAATAATTGGAAATAGTGCCTAGGCATGGTAAGGATGGCTCTGAGACATTTTTGTATTGTCCCTTCCTAGCCTCCTTGTCACGTTCAAGTAGGGGTGATCCTTAACAGACTGTCAGTGTTTCTTGGTGAATGTACTATAAATAATAAGGGCAGAAAAGAGTTTTAAGGGAAAAGAGTTTGCAGCTCTGGTACCTATTAACTAATAGGAACTCAATAAATACTGTTAAATGAGGGAGTTGAACAAAATTATCTCTTTATAAAAAAGAATCAGGCAAAAATATCAAATACTGCCAGCTTAAGTAAGGTAAATAAAAAACTATCCACATTTTTCCATTAAATCTTGACAATGTTCAAGATCTGAATGCGAAAGTAAATGTGAAAATGCTTGGTAATATTTAAGATGTACTAATAAGCATAATTATTGTTATTCATACATTTTGAAGAAAACCAGTACTTGAAAATGAAATTATTTTAAATGGTCAAGTAAGTGTTACAGAGTACTGCCAAAGAGACTTTTTGTTAAACACATTATTCCCCACCCCCAAAAAAGAAACTTTGGATGCATGAAACGAAACTGAATAATGAAGGCATTAAACAGAGATGTGTCTTTTAAGCTGACCACTCACGTTATGTACAAGGCATTTTTTGTGATTAATATTTCATTTACATGGGGCTCCTCAGAGATTTACTGGGGAACAAAATAGCACCAGTACTTCTTAAGGATGTGTTGGTAGGTTAACAAAGAGTAAACTCTTGCTGTTCTATGCCCTATCTCCTTCCTGACCCATTTAAGTACCCACACATATTTGCATTAATCCTTCAGGAGCCTCATTCTGCCGCCATTTGACAACTTGCTTTAAATACGGCTTTCCCATATTTTCCACTTTAAAAAATGTGTTTAAAAATAAATTTATTGTCAAGGGAAAGAACTCCATGGGCCTATTCCAAAACCCCAAATTCAGAGACATCCAAAAATAAGTCCAAACCTAATGAGTTGACTTTCTGAATAAAAAATGCATTCACTAGATCAAACAACTTCACTCTCTGCTTTATAACAATAATAAAAACGGTTTGTTAAAAGCCATAACTATGCAGCATGTAAGAACAACCTTTTGTCGGTCTGTCCACATGGAGTGGTCTCCCATCCACCCTTACCTGTAAATAGGGTCCATAAAGAAAGGAGTGGGTCTAGCATGCTGTAAGGAACCATCAGACGCTGGCCTTGGTTCCACGTTGCCTCCTTTCTTTTCCCCAAACACGTGGTTTTTACGAGGCTCGGTGGGCTTGGTCCCACTGGCTCTACTCCTACTGCCCATACTTAGATCCAGGGGCTGGTCTTGGCTTGTGGCCGGCGTCGCTGGAGGCTTGGAGGGTACAGGGGTCAAGGGCTTCTCGTCCTTGCGCTTAGTGGTGAGATCAAAGGGAGACTCAGAGTTTCCCTTCTGCAGTTTCTTTACTTCACTTGGTGATTGGGGTTCCATTTTCAAAGGTAACGATCTCAAGTCTCTATCAGGAAATGGGTACATTGATTGAGAGAATGCTGGAAAAAATGGGAGGGGAAACATGGAAGGGTAAGGTAAAGCTCCAACTTTTTTGTCTTGCAGCCCCACCAGTCCTGTTGAACCAAAGTATTTTTCAGCAATAGAAGCAATAGCCTTTATAGAATCATTCACAGCTCCTGACACCGCAGTCTGCTCCTCTAAAGATGGTGAGAAAATGGAATGATTGCTGTATTCTTTCTTATTATGTATTGAAGCCAGATTCTGAAGAGGGCTTACTTTGTCTTTGAACATTTTACCATTTTCTTTAAATTTCTCTTTATCACTTTCAATGTCACTTTCCAGATCAGAGCCCGAGGTTGTTTCCAGGTCACTGCCACTTGGCGTACTGACATCATCAAGGTCACTACTCTCTGACTGGTCACTGATTTTCTCAAGGGGCCTCTCTTCAGAGGACCTCTCGGGCTGGAGCTCCACTGGCTTATTGTCCCCTACAGGTGGGTGTTTAGATAGTGCCTTCAAAATATCCTGTGTAGCTGGCAGTATCTGAGGATGTGTCATGAGGGGACTTTGACTTTTGTTTGTCTGTTCAGTACTTGATAGTCCTTTAACAGGAGAACTAGCAGGTATCAAAGGAGGCCTGTGGTACAAGCCGGAAGGAAACAGACCAGGGAAGCTAAAAGAAAATCCAGGAGCTGTTGGAAAGGTAAGACCAGCAGGATGCCTATTGGCGCCAAAATAGTCAGCAAGGCCCGGGTTGGCATGACTCATATTAACCATGGACGTTTTATCCATAGCTGGGGTTCCAGGAAGTGAAATGCCTTGGCCAAAAAATCCACCTGCCGCAAAATGGTTCTTGCCCTCACAAAACCTCCTGTGTTTATTTAAGGAAGACGTAGTGCTGAACATTTGTCCACAGTCTTTGCACTTGATTTGGGTTCTGCAATCAGCATGCATGCGCTTATGACGACAAAGGTTTGAAAACTGAGTATAGGATTTATGGCAGACCTCACCTGTGTGCAAACAACAAAAAAGAATCTCAGGCTTTATGGCAATTGCTTCTGAATTTAGCAAGTATCACAATTGGTTTACCCAAAATTTCAATTAGGAAGCCAGGAAAAGACGTTGGAGGCACCAATCTGGGTGCTCCCAACACAGAAAACCCCATTTCACTAGATTCCAAAGCAAG
The DNA here is from genome assembly GCF_016906955.1 of Phacochoerus africanus. Taxonomy (NCBI): domain Eukaryota; kingdom Metazoa; phylum Chordata; class Mammalia; order Artiodactyla; family Suidae; genus Phacochoerus; species Phacochoerus africanus. The sequence goes on from NC_062544.1 coordinate 188,155,052, forward strand.
GCATCCAACCTGACAAATGTCTTGAGACAGCACAAATATTTCATATATATATAAATATTCTGTCACCCCCACTGCATAATATTTTGCACATATTTTGCGTATTTAAATATTTATTTCCAAAGTCAAATTCCAGCATGCGTCGATCTCCCACCCAATTACTACACTAACACAATCTTTAAAATTAAATTCATAAGATACACTAAACATGAAACAGAACAGGAACCCTTTTATAGTTTCAGACCGTTTAAAGAATTCTATATCGTAGAACCAAAACAAAATAAAATAGCCTTTCCCTTGACCAGAAACTTCACTTTTATTCCCTCTCCCCTTGTGGGGGAAAAGAAAAAAAAAAAACTTGTGACTGCTCTACCATTATTTAATTTGTATTATATCATATGCTCTCATCATTCACACATCAAAGCCACACAACAATGCACATTGTGTATTCTGAGACATTTTTAACAATCATTTTCAAGATTTGAGAAAGACTGACATAATTTACAATGGCTCTATTTTAAGCCGGCAAAGGAAACTGAGTTGAATGTAGCCCATCCTGCATTGCTGGTTCCCATGAACTATGAGCACGTCCTCTGACTTCCCCTCACACCAGTGGTTGTGCTAACCTTCCTGCACTTATGAAACCCCCGTCCTTGGGAAACATGTCCACTCGCTGTCATATCTTCACTGGTTATCTGGGGGCTTGACTTCTCTGTGGTGCAGCCAGCTGCGGTAAGCAGGGGAAAGTGCTCTGAATGCACTAGCTCAGTAAAAGCACAACAGTGGGTGTGGCTGGGAAATAACCCTCTTCCCCTAGAATCTGCCCCCAAAAGTAGAACAGCTTCTTCCTCACATATGTGCAAACAGATCTAAGTACATTTTAAGACCCAGCCCCATAAACCTTATGAACTCCTTTGCTAGGTAAGAATCCCACTCATTTCACAGTCCTTCAGGATAACAGTATCCATTTCCTAACCATCATGTCTTTTGTGTTACCTTAGTAAAGATGAATCCACTTTCTGTGTGAACGTACTTTAATGCTTCTGTGCACGTTTCACACATGCAGAAACATGATATGCCTTGTTGGTAATTGTTAAAACAAAGTTTTGTAAGAAATGAAATTGAAGACAAAACGCAACATTTATTTCTTTCATGTGATGACTGCCTTTAAGCTTCTAAGTCAAAACGATGACAATTTAAAAATAAAAAAACATTCAAAGAAGATTTCATAGACCTTCAGTCACGCAAAACTCATCCAGAACCTGGATTTCCCCACATACCACCAAACAGGAAGTAGCAAATGATTCCATATCTATTTCTTTTACTACTAACAATTAAAATGCATTGCTACACATATCAACGTGCTTAGTAATATTAAAGGCGCTTTCAGCTGGGGAATGATTCATGACATTGTAGAGACTTAACAAGTGTTTTAACGGGAAGAAATGTGAGTGATTTCAAATTATTCTATTGGAATATACTGACCAGAGTATGCTCTAAAAGTATATACCAGTTAACCATATACAATAAATATATACACTATTTAAATTCTTTGAAACACTAATTAAAACCATATGAAGTAGAGGGTAGAAACCTGAGACTTACACTAGTTATACTAATTCAGCTATGAGCAATAATAAGAAATAGTAAATAAAATGTAGATGGAATTATAAATGTGTGCTCATTAAGAAAATGACACCTCTCCTCTGGGCATTAGAAGGCGTTGAGAAAATACCTTGATGGGCATTCAAAGTGTAAGTTTTTGGAAGGTTTGCAATTTTTTTGGCAAAGAAATGTTGCTCTCTAAACTTCTGCCTTATAGCTTCTCTTACAGCTGGATAGATTTAAGAAAATCGAGAGTTCCTCTATCTGGGAGTAACCAAAGGTGCATTTGACTTTGCTGATTGTATGTTCTGTTATGAACAGTGCTTGTGTCAGGTCTCAGGAACACAGCATCTAGGATGTCTCCTTAGGGCAAAGGCTTTGTTTTTCTCACTTGAAGGCCTGGCCTGGCCCACCACAAACCACCAGGCCTCCAGGTAAGTGGATCAATTGATGTTGAAGTCTATACTCTACTGTAATTTTCTCAGTAATAAGGAATTAGCCAGCAGTTAACATTGCATTTTTCTACTTATTAAACAAATTAAGAGGTATTTTGAATATATTCAGCCTATTAGAGCATGTGGTTTCTATTTGGGAAGGCTGGAGGTTTCTGTAAAGGCAGTGAGTAATTACCTTAGCACTGGTGACTCTGGGCTCAAGCTTGGCGGTACACTGTAATAAGAGACAGTTGCCATAAACACACCAGTGGGGGTAAATCGTGGTGTGTGGCCTTCTGGTGAGAAACAGATATCAACTCTAGGTGAACCTCCTCCACTCCAAAGTCTCCACACCAACTTCTCTTTTGTTCTGAAATTACACGGCTATTATTCATAATTACCCCATGGTCCTCTGTCAGATTTTATATTTGAAGAATGCCATCTGCTATTTAAATTTACCAATAATTACTGAAAATACATTCATGGGAAAGAGTCTGCCCAATCTGATTGGAAAGGAACACCCTATAGTGCTTGAAAGTGAAACACTTGATCTCAACACAATTAAAATTCCAGATTCCAGAATTGTAGATGATTGGAATCTATATTTTCTGACTTTTATTTTAAATAATAAAGAAGGCATTCAATAGGTGATCGGGATTCATTGTGGTCTATCCCTCTCTATTTTCCACCAAAACCTAATATATTTATCAAAAGTTTTTCAGAAATAAATGAATTACGTATGCCTGTAGCACTTGCAAGTGCATTTTTAGGGCACTGTGAATGTAATGTCAGGAATGTCTTTTTGAGACAAGAAGTCTAAAATTTCCATTGTATACTTTATTTCCCACGACTTTCAACAGAGCTTCCGCAAGGGAGACTGGAACACACTTTTATTTCTCTGTTAGTCCTCTTCACTCTACCCAGGGAACAGAAGAATATATGAGCAAAATGGGACGAAGTTGAGCTGGAAAGGAAGGAAAAGCCCTCCTGGTGCTTGGAAGCACAAAAGAGAGCTGTGTCAAGGCAAAAAGGAGGAGAGTTAGTCTCTAGCATCTCCATGTTGGCACTGAAGTTTAGGTTTTTTCCACCAGGTCCTGTCATAGTGCCTCCTCTACCTGCTACAAACCATCAAGTCTTTGTCTTAAAAACTGTTTTGCCAGGGTTCCCAAGTTGGAGGACTGGCCAACTACTTTGTATGCCTCATCCAGTTCTATGCTTATCGGGATCCAAAATCTGTCTTCGAGTTTGTAACACAACTCAATGAGTCACTGTGTTTCTATGCCCAGCTAAGTAGTGGATCAAAAGAAGTCCAGAGCCTCTGCCCAGTGGACTGAGAACAACTGATTTTCCATGTGAAATATTTCAGGACCATACAGAGAACAGAGGTGGGTGGGCTGGAGAAGAAGCAAAGGAGGGCCGAGCTGTACTTTACTCGGAAGTGTGCTACAAAAGGGCTCCGTACAGGAAAATTCTAAGTACATGGCCAGCATGGATGTCCCCTGGAAGCCCACTGCCTGTACGCTGGCTTTAGTGCAGTGGCTCACAGAAGCAGCATGTCCCGCATCAAAGCGAAAATGTTCTGCTTTTTAAGTAACTGAGAACTACCCCTCCACAACTTGTGTTCAGCAGCACAGGGCAGATTAAAGGGTATTTCATCCTCCCACCCTCCACACACATACGGTCATACACATCCACACAGATTCCTAAGCCTACTTGCCGGGTGGGGTTCTTCTAGCTCTTTCTGATCCAGAAGAGGTTTTTAATCCCTTCATCTTATTTAGTGGTGTTGGCTATTTGCTGTTTTACAAAGCCACGCACATTTTCATTGTGAGACAAATCTGGTCGTCTCTATTAAATCCCACATCCTGGGGACGCTTCCTTTACATTATTTAACGACGTCTCTTTTCTCTACCTGTTATTGATTTCATCTAAAAGAAAACACCCCAGGGATCACAGACAAAATTCCACAGATCTAGTTATAAAAGATTTTCTTGTAACAGAAAATAGCCCGACTGGATGAGATCATAAACCGCTAATGCGGAGGTCCCCCTCACGGCCATGCGTGGCCACTCTCCTGATCACAGTGCCTTTTGGATGAGAGACAGATGCAGGAAGGAGGGCTGGAGTGTTTAAAAACTTACAGATAAAGGGCTTCACACTGCTGTGGATGTGCTTGTGTTGTTTGAGGCCCGACGAAGTGGCAAATGTTTTGCCACACTCCGGGCACGCGTGGGCCCGGGCGCCAACATGCTGAGAGCGGATGTGCCGCTGAAGGTTGCTAGGGTCCGTGAAAACCTGCTAGGAAATGAGTACTGATTAATCAAGAAACTTAACTCAAGGATGCAAGAAAGAAGACCGGGAATGACTCAAAAAGGAATTTTGTGCAATTGTTTTGTTCTTGTATGTTGGTTTTCGCCAAAGACCAAACAAAATGCCTATTTCCAAAGTGTGAGCCTCTCTAGGGTCAGGGCTGTAAATTATTCAGCTCTGTATCCTTAGCACAAAGGATTCCTTGGTATCAGTTGAACAAAATAATTAATGGCATTATTAGAGCGCATTCAAGGGCTTTTTGATAATATTTAGAGTAAATGGAATCGAATTTAAAAATGCCAGCTATGACATTCTTAAAAATGATGTGGTATTTTCATCCTTTAAACAAAGACCCGCTAGGTATAAAACTAGGAGGATTTTGAGCAAAGCGTCGCAAACCTAGTCAAGGAGTTCCCCTAGGGGTTAAATTCTAACACTGTGTTTCATTAAGTTACCATTAAGCTAAAATCATTCCTTTGGACATTGCATTAAAAAAACCAAACAAACAAAAAAGAAAAAGGAAAAAGCCACCCACACAGGGTGCAAAACGTCCCTAGATATAATGTCAAGTGTCACCATTTCCACTGGCAGGAAAAAAAAGATATTCAAATGCGATAAAAACGTTTAGGAAATAGAAATCAATTTTCATAACACCAGGACATCTTTTAGTTAGTTGAGAAACATGAAAATTCAATGATGTGAATTGCTGTTCCCGTAGTTCAGAGAAACGGTCAAGGTGGAGTGCTTTCCTTTCACTCTTAACGTTGTTCAGCCCTGGCCACTAAGGCACTACACTTTTAATTAGAACCAAGTCATAATTTACGGTGGGGACTTGGGTGGAAAAAACTCTGCAAATGTAAGAGTCTTCCATTCTTTCTGAATAGGCATTCAGAAACTTTATGTGACTTCCTCACAAACTGCTATTAAAAGAAATCAGTAATGTGCATTGGATAAAATTTTCATTCTCCATAAGGCTATAAAACAACCCCACGCTGGAAAGCCAGTAGCGGAACCAGGAATTTACCAAGGATGTCTGACACCTAGTTCTGGAACTCACCATTAAGCCTTACTTCCTCCCTTACAAAAATAAAAGGATACCCACTAAGTGTTTTTATACACTGTACTAATGCCTTTTAGCATACAACACTCAGTCTACTTTTCTCAAGATATTTATAGTTTCCCTTCTCAAGGCTTGTTTTTATATATCGTAGCAAATGATGGATTAAGAGAGAGCAGGATGACAAGGAGAGGCCAAGTAGTCTACAAATTCACTGTACCTTGGCACAGTTTTCGCATTCATAGTGCTTTCCACTGTCATGTGACATCTGGTGGCGAATTAAATTGGACTTCCAGTTAAACGCCTTGGGACACTGATCACACTTGTATTCCCTCTCTTCAGTATGTGACAACATGTGTTTCTCCAGGCTGTTAAGAGAACAATTGATTTAATAGGACATGGTGACTGAGAACACATTCATAAACAGAACGTCATTTTATTACTAATCCAACTGGCAATTAAAGAAAGAAGAAGGGAAAGGAGTCAAGGCAGGGAGGAAAGAGGAAACAGGCTTGCAACAGACATAAGTACATTTTATGTTCCCAAGGCTGTGTCTCTCAGCAATCCAGAGACGTACCCCTGTGGTTAGGAAATAAATATGATTCAGTTAGCAGAGATTAGTTGCCAGTGTAGAGGCATGATAAACAACTAGCTGTTTGTCCAGTTCTGGATTCACTACACAATTCTAACTGCAACACGTATTGCTGTAATTCACTTAATTCAAACACAAACACTCAAACATAAAACATTAGGAAAGCGCTTAAGGACATGCAGGAAGGTAGTCTACCTAATGGATAAAACCCCTACATTCAAAAAAGTACTTTTATTCCTACCCATCTCACCATATGGGAAAGTGAGCTGTGAGCTCACTTTCAACAGGCAACTTCCCCAGTGTAACCAATATAACAGATGGTTGGACAGATGGACCAAGGAATGAATATATACATATGTAGATATAGAAGTAGATATAAATAGAACCATTATCTAGAAATATATATATAATAACCTAAGGTTTTTAATATATATACAACATATGAATTAGGGAGGAAAGAAAACATACGATATTCTTAGTGAATGTACTAGAAAGCCCCTCAAAAGAAAAACATGGTTAGAAGTTTCTCACACACACACACAGTTTTCTATGTTTTTTCTTTCTTTCTTTTCTTTCTTTTTTTTTTTTTCTTTTTAGCGCCACACCTGCAGCATATGGAAATTCTCAGGCTAGGGGTCAAATCCAAGCTGCAACTGCCAGACTATGCTATGGCCATCACAATGCCAGATCTGAGCTGCATCTGTGACCTATGCTGCAGCTTGCAGCAATGCTGGATCCTTGACCCACAGAGCAAGGCCAGGGACTGAACTCACATCCTCAGGGATATTAGTTGGGTTCTTAACCCATTGAGTCATGATGTGAACTCACTATTTTCTTTTCCTCCTGTTTTAAAGCTTAGAATTTTTGACCTTTTCAAAATGTTTCCCTCCTCTAAGATTTGAATATGGAATCTGCATGAATATAATAAAAAGCAAATATTATAGATAATGTACTAATGTGATAGTCAGAAGACATATGCAACATTTTTGATAATTGAATATACACATATAACATGCTAGGATACTACTCCCAAATGAAGTAACCAAAGCCCTTAGAGAAAGAGCTGATTTCAAACTTGAGGCATGAAATACACAAGATGGGCCTAGAACATCTTATGAAGGCCAAAAACAAGAAAGTCATAGATCATGTCAAATAATTAGGGTGCCAGCCTGAGGAAGACATCCACTGACAAAACATGGGGAAATTTAAGGATTAATAAAAATAATAAACTTGTCTTTTAACAGTAATGATAGTCAAAAACACACAAATGCAACCTCACCAGTTACCCCTGGAAGAAGCCGAGAAGCCAAATCATTATTCTGAAAATTAGTAAATAAAGGAAAAAACTCGTGCTCATATCCTGCCTTTCCTAGACGAACTGTACTTCAGGGTGAGCAAATAAACAATGAGGGGAAGTTTCTCTGCATAGAATTAATCCAGATAATAAATAATGAAAGAATGAGGGAAGTAGAACACATTCTTTTTGCAGCCCCTAAAGAATTAATGAAACTAGGCAATCCATTTTGTGCCCCCTGAAGAAAATAAATGATGTCATCAATGAGGTATTCTTCCTAATATACTAGGCCTAAGTCTGATCAAGGCTTGGGATGTGACTATGAGTATACAGGAAATAGAGGGGATGGAGAAAGATGTTAAACAATATCAAGGGGATGTAATCAGTAAAATACACACCAGAGGAAATGCTATAGTAAAAAACACTCCATTTCTTCTATATATAAACTGTAATGCAAGACTATAATACTTACTGATTTTGACTTGGGGAAACCTGTAACTTGAGAAATAGAAGAGGCGGACCAATCAACTGCAAAGGTAGACTTTATTTTGATATTAATTCGAACCAAAAACAAAAAACCTCTAAAAATAATGAAATAACTAGGGGAATTTGAACACTGACTGAATGTTTAATAGCATTAAGGAACCATTGTTTTTAAAGTGAATTTATTTTTATAGTCCTTACTTTCTCCAAGACACATCCTCAGCTATTTATGAGTAAAACGGCAAAAGGTCCAGGATTTGTTTCAAATAATTCAAAATGAGTGTAGCTGAGACAAGACTGGCCTTATGTGATAATTATTGAACAACCTGAGTATATGGGGATTATTACACTATCTTCCCTAGTTTTGTATGTATTTGAGATCTTCTATAATAAAAAGGTATTTAAAAAACCTGTGAGCATTCTTTCTTTTCCATGTTTTACCTTTCTGTGAGCTAACACTATACATTTGAGAATCAATTAAGACCTCTGTGCGCCTAGAATGTATTATCCAGTGATTGCAAACACTGTGTGTGTGGGAGTGTGTATGAAAAAATGAAATGCCCTTTCTCACATCTTGATAAATCGGAAATACCTTTCTGTATTTTTCTCCTCCTCAGCTTCCTCCTTCCAATTCTATTCATACTGGCACATGAACTTAATTTTCCTGCCCTATGAGTCAGTCGACTTGGTAAGGTTATTCTATTTAAGCACCAATGGCGATATCTCTGCGAACAAAAGGTACCAGGAGAGTACAGGTGTGTGAAGTCACAAGAACGGCCCTATCTTTATCTACAATATGTAATCCTCTGTTTGTTACACAAGTTGAAATGTTAATAAGAGAGTTAAGAGAAAGATATCAACAACAGCAGTTAACATTGAGCTGAGTCAGGGACATCTTCCAAAATCATTGTACAGACTGCCATTCTAACTATTGTCTTTAGCAAACCATCAAGGCATGGCATTTTATGGCATATATTTTATTCCAATATGTATCTCAAATCATAAACTCTGAAACCTAGTGGAAAAAGACTGTCCTCTGCACTGAGTTTTATTTTTGTCTCCAAACTCCAACCATATTATACCCTTATTTTAAGGGTATAATACATAGCACAAAAGGGGGGAAAAGACAGCAAAACAAGGGAAATTTTCTTTTCTTTGCTTTTTCTAATCTACCATAAAACCCATAATCCTCTGTAGAATGATCAGCTATCAGCTAATCAGTGACAGAAAATAAAAAGGCAAGCAGTTCTCACAAAAGCAAAAGTACCTTGCTTTCATAAGTAGAAGTACCCATTTGGTCATTAGCGAAATTTCACTTTTTGTAGAATTTTATCCCAATGTATGGTTTTATTTAGCCTTCTGGGTTCTTTCCATCTTTTACAAACCAACCTGTATTTCTTCCCCCTTTTTTGTTATTTGTTTCTCAATATTTTATGCAAAAGATACAAAACCAAATCATAACAAAACCTAATCATGTATCATGTTGAAAAAGGATTTCTCATTTGTTTAACATATAAAGCAACAATATCTGATTCCATAAAGTGGGAAATATTCAGGGCATGTATGTTCTACACTAGCTGAATTATAGAACCCAAAATACCACTTGGATGATCGACAGCAAGCTGCATAATGGACGTGATATATACAGCTGGCTAAGCTACTGAAAAGTGAGTTTTGAGGGTTCATCCAATGCTGGATAATTAGGTTTCCTTACTGTTTTCTACTGAATGTTTGACTGAAGGAACTAAACTGACAGTTGGTTTTGGCATTAAGTAGCGTTGACTCAAGGCTTACTCTTACACGGAGTCAGAATAAGAAGCTTTCTCTGCCTAAGAAGTATTTTAGTTTTCAGTCTGTCAATTTTTGTTTTATAATACTGTCCATTATTTTTGATAACAAAATAGAAGGAAATATATTTACTCTCTGGCATTAGAGATACTGCTTCACAGTATCAATACATTTCTTACCTACTGATACTTATTAACCTCATTTTAGTTTTTAATTTGGACATAATACATTTAGGAGACAGGCTGTGACATTTTTTTTATTACAAATCCATGTATTACCTAACAGATTTATTCTCTATGTGGATTTATATTAAGTAGTAAAGATGAATTTAAAGGGTCCTAGGAAAGCCCTCCTAGGCCGCCTAATGTTTTCTCTCTAACAACTAAATTAAGACCAGGTTTTCAAAGCTTGGGAGAATCATTCCTTTGATTCAGTCTCCTTAAGGAATGGGTTATGTAGTTGATGCCGTTTTGGTCATCTATGCATTAAAATGAAAGACTGCCACATGAAATCCTTTCCTATGAGAAGAGAGATACAAAGCAATCAACAGAAGTGAGAAGGAGACAGAGGAAGAGGAAGAAGTAAGGAAAGAAAGGAAACAAAAAGGTAAATTGAAAGAAGTGGAGTGTGAGTAATTACACCTTTGAGTCAGGCCAGTTGATACACCCTCAGACCCATTTAAATACAATGATGTTATGTTCAGTTGAAATTCTAATTATGGATTCCAGATTTAAAAGCAAAGTAATGAATACAATTATTAAATTTGCTTGTGGACCAAGGTAAAAACTAATAGGGAGAAACAAACAAAAAAACTTATTAGCTGGTGAAACACCTCTATAATCTGAAAGCCCATTTTGTAGCATAATTATCAATACAGCTTTCAAAACATAGGTTCTAGGGTTGTTGTTTTATTTACCAGAAATAAAAAGTATTCTTCATTAAATTCAAAAGGCTATATAAAAAGCTAATACATCACTGAAATATGATTTTTATTTTTTAAAAAAACAAGTATTAAGGGAGTAACCCATCATGGCACAGTGGGTTAAGAATCTGACTGCAGCTGCTCAGGTCTCTGTGGAGGTATGGGTTCGATCCCTGGCCCTGCACAATAGCTTAAAGGATCTGGTATTGCTGAAGCTGTGATATAGCTTGGATTCAATCCCTAGCCCAGGAATTTCCATATGCTATGGGTGCAACATTAAAAAAAAAAAAAGTATTAAAGAATTATTTCATTTAGATAATGCTTATTTTTTCCCTTTTAGAAAATTCAACTTATTCTGCCCTGAGCATGCTTCTTTTATTCTTTTATGTAGGTGCGGGTTAGATAATTAGTAGAAGTTAAATCCACAGGTTACATTGATCAATCAAAAGACCATCTATCTTTCCTTAAGTAGGTACCAGAATTGTCTCTTTTTTTATCATCTAAATGTTTCTAGAGGGGGGTAGCTTGACTGCTTGGTATATAATTAGATTAATTAGCATTGTTGTTGCTCCAGCACTCTTAATTCCTCTCCTAATTTATGTTTACTGTGATGTTAAATGTTTGGTTGCCAATAACACTATTTAAATAGTAATAAACTTATTTTTTTTCTATCTGACATCAAAATAACTAGTTCAAACTTCCCTGCAAATATATCGCAGGTAAGAATTTCTAGAGAAAAATGATTTCTAAACTTGTCACTAACACATTTGTCTGACTCATTGCTGTTCCAAAATTCTCATCTGCATAAATTCTGAAAATTCAGCATAATGGCATTTTATTGTGGAGTAAATAAAGACGTTCTATAGTGCAACACGCCATGTCTAACCTTTGCAAATCAGGAAAAGCTTGGTCACATTCCTTACACTCCTGAATTGCATGTATCTCTCGGAGATCATTTTCACTCTCGAGTTTCTGTTGAAAGTCTTCTTCCACCATTGAGAATGCTGAGTGAGGGGTGCTGCACGGGAACTTCTGGTGATCTGCTAGTTCAGCCTTGGACTCGAAGAGCTGGTCACAGTCCTCACAGCGGTATTGCCGTTCTTCTGCAAAAATAACTCAGGTGTTACCAGGATGGAGCAATCAGGAAGCATGACCACAAACCAGCAGTCCTTACTGAATTGTGGAAGACACAATAGAAAGTATTTGGTTGTCCTTTCCACTACTTCCATGTTAACACAGATAAGAAATCATATACAGAAAGAAGCCAGGACAGAGCCTAACGCAATAACATAAATGATGGCTATGGTTACTGTGTAGCCTTATTATCAAATAAAACTTTATGATGAAACCCTTCCAGGGTTTAATATGCACAGGAGAGTAAAAGTAATAATGACCACTTACTGGGCATTATCTACTTCCTCAACCCTGTACATGGATTACTGATAGTACTTAAAACCCGACTGAGAGGAATTATACGGTCAGATGTTTATCCCAATTTTCAGGTGAGGGTTTTGAAGCTCAGAGAAGTTCAGTAACTAGTCAGGGATTATAGATATAAGTGATTTTGTCAGAATTTGAAGCCATCTCTGTCCCATATTCTTCTCATTGTGGCTCATTACCAGTAGGGTACATGGGACGCAGAGTCCCTATCTGAGCATCTTTAAGCCTGGTTAATACCAATCCACTTGGAAATGCCTTAACATTCATCATTACTTAGAGTGGGACACAGCATGTTTTTAGCACTTTTCTAAGCTCATTTATGTTCCCCCAGGATCAGTGCTAATTGGCATGGCTTTGTCAAATAGCCAACATACCATGAATTTGCACTTTAAATCAGTAAGATAAAGAAATGGTAATAGTGGAGACCAGAGATAACAAAGTTACAGAGTCAGGTAGTGAGGGCATTGTTTCTATTCTTTCCATTGGAATAGCTTTGGGCCCACACATAAGGCCATATTCTGCACTGACCACACAGACACAATTACAGAAGTCTTGCAAATAGCTCATAGTGCAGACAGCCATGGAGGACAACAGCACAGTACATAATCCCTGTGTTACAGACCTGCAGCCGGGACCTACAGCCACTCATTTGTTGACCGAATGTTTTTGAGGGGATATTTTAGTTACCTACTGAAGGTAAGGCAAAATTTTGCTAGGGAATGAATACATAAGAAACCTAAGGGGATATACATGTGAATAAACAGTGTGATAGATTTTATGACAGATGCATGCAGAGGACCTAAAGCACATCCAGAAGAATGTGCCAAATCCATCTATCTTGAGGGAGAGAGGTTCAGAAAAGGCTTTGTAATGTGGCAGAATCAGCCAGGTGACGCAGGCTAAGGGAGGACAATTCAGGCAGAGGGACTGGCATAGGCCCATGATGAAGGCAAGTAAGAGCAGGGCAGGCTGGTGGAGAGGCGAAACTGGAGTGGAGTATGACAGGTTTATAGGGTGCATGTAGGGGAGGAGTGGGAAATGAAGTTAGCAAGGGTAGCAGGTCACTGGGGGCTTTTTTGGTTCATGCTAAGTAGGGAGCAGAAAGCCACTGAAAGTGGGCCTGCCCCCTTCAGTGTGAGAAGCCAAGCGGAGAGGTCAAATGGGATGTTGTTGCTGTAATCCACATACCACACTAGCTTAGTTTAAACTAAACCAATAATGAGGGGGCAGAAGAGTAAAGAAATCAGTATGCAGATTCTGTAGGGTTTGTCCATTTTGGACTCAGAGGGTTAAAGAGGAGGAAGGTGTTCTAAAATAAATCACCTCAGCTCTAAAGACAGGTTTCTCAATGGCCTAAACTAGGTAATGGAAACATTTCCTACAGTCCGTGACACCATTCACATATTTAAGATCTAAATTTAGGATCTTGGCTAGTCATGTGAACACAAACAGAGCCTCCAGGTCACATAACACATGAAAAGCATGGACTTGAGAGAGAGCAAGACTTTGGTTTGACTGCTGACTCTATACCACTTTCTAGTCATGTGGTCTCGGCCAATTTACTTAGGCTTATGTAGCCTCAGTTTCCCTACCTGCATAATGGAAACAATCTCTTTCTTACAGGTTTCATCCATGTATAAAAGATTAAATAAGACACTAAATGGTAAGCATACAATATCTAGCATACAGTAGGTTAAAATGCATGTGTTTTATTTTCTCTTTCCTAAGAAACATGAAATCCTAGAAGTATGAAATACAAATCATCTAAACATTATGTATAACATACGTGGTATAAGCAACTGATGTGTTCAAGTGTGTTGTAAAGACAAGTAATTTATAAAAGGGTAACCCTAAAAGAAAAATAGTCACCTCTACTTGGGCTTTTTAGAATAATAAACTAACCATTTATATTTAAAAAAAAAGTGTTTGAAAACCTTTTTAGAGCTAACATTCACTGATGAAAGATGTCTCAAGCTCAAACTACATTTTTTTTAATCATCTAAGCACACTTTGCTGACAAAGAGTGCTTTTGTGTTGGGTCAGATTCCCCATTCAGGCTCAAACTTTACCAGGCTAGCTGACAACTCTGGGTTTCTAATGTCATTTACTTGTCACAGTTTCTAAGAAGAAAACAGTTTCCAAAAGTCTCCCCAGAATACAACCAGTGTGGTCTATATAGAGGCAGAATGCAGCTCAGCCAAAGGAAAAAGTCTTCAAGCAAAGAGCTAGCCAACAGTGGTCGCTTCCTTCACAGGAGCTGCAGGAGCAGAGGCTGAGGTTCTCCCATTTGAGAAGTGGAGCGATCCCCACCTCTCTGGTAAGTTGGGATGGGGAACCCATCCCAGTTGTCCTTCCAACTATAAAACACTCTAAAGACACCACTAGATTATGTTGAATTGAATCATATTAAGAGAGACAAATGGGAAAAAGAAAGAAAAAAGTATTAAATTCTCATCTCAGTGATACAAATCAATACAAATAAAATTTCCTTTTATTCTGACCTGATTATATATCACTAGTGATTATAATTCTTTTTCGATCCCTCTTTCTTTGATTTAGAACAGATCTCCAACAAACACAAATCCCTCTGGCTCTAAAATTTCCTCATCTGTACTTTTCTCCCAACCCTCATCACCCCCAGCCCCCTGCCACATGGCCATGATAGGACTTTACTCACGTTAGAAACATGCTTCCCAGTAATAGAATATTAGACAGGAGGAACAACTGCTAGGTTTACAAAAGCCCAAAACCAAGCTCCCTGGACGAACTTTTAGACAGTGAGAGCCTTCTCACCACAACCTAAAGCATAGACAGGAGGTTTAACTATGTGATGCTTCAGTCCAAATACTCAAAATTCCTTTGCCCTCCATTTCAAAGGAGACCTCTGCTTACTTTAGCTTCACAGCAATAGCAGCCAGATGACAAACCAAGAAAATAACCACTCTATGAGAAGGAATTCCTTAAAACTGACACTGACGAGCCAGGGAAACTAACCAACACCAAGTGTGATGGATCCTTCTGAGTGCCCCATCACAAGCTCCAAATGAGTGTGGGTAGGATGGAAGCATGAGTGGTACTAACCGTGGATATCTGGTGCCATAGTTTCATGGGGATAGTCTTCACTCTTCATGAACAGCAGGAGCTCCTCTCCCGGTGCGATGTCTGCAACTACTCTGTAAAATATCTTCAAGAGACAATGAACGGGTGGGGTGGGAAAGAGAGTAAGAGAAGTGAATATTAAGAAAGGGCAAGATATCCACTCAGATAACTGTACATTTTCCCACACCTTAACAGAAATACTCCTTTTTATTGTCATCAAAAGAACTATGACATCCTGTTTTATATACTGAAAATTAGCCCCCTGATGATACATGGAAAGCTGTGACTCTCATGCCAGCTCACAAATCTTTTCCAACTCCCACTTCACAAGTCAAATTTCCTTAAGGCAAGGCTTGCTGTGTTACATACACCCTGTGTAATGTTTAACAAAGAACTATCCCTTCTCTGAATTCTTTCTGCTAGTGAACCACACATGTACTCAGAGAGTTGAATGTGTCTCTTGTTATTCAACAGTGGTCCAACCAAGGCTGACAGGGGCACAAGTACCCTCCTTGAGTATGTTCTCCAAAGTAGCACCTTCTCAACAAAGTGCTTTTAAGGTACTAGGTTGGAGGGACACATCATAAAGAACCATGACAGTAAGCTCTGTAGAGAACATAGTCAAAGGAGAGTATTTTATTTTTTTGAAAACTTAATCCCTCTTTCACCACTCAGATGTGGTACTTGCACATCCAGGACCTGGTTTCATAACCCAGCTCTTGATTCCACTCTTTGAAAGCAGGCATTATGCCTTCAATTGATTCATTTACCAGAGTTTGGGGGTGGTGCTTATTTCCCTTACTTTCTAGCAAATTGCTGATGAGAGGAAGTATTTAATAAATCCATTAATGACTTACTGAAAAGCAGTGGGGCAAGTGTGGAAAAAACCCTGACCTATATTTTCCAAGCACTGCCCACCTTTCCCCTGACCAGCTCTGTGACCTTAGCTAAGTCATTGCCCAATTTACTTGTCCAGGCTTTAGAGTTTTTTCATTCATAAAAGCACTTAATTCTAATTTGCAGCATATACAAACATTGAATCATTATGTTGTACACCTGAAACTAATGTTATGTTATATGTCAATTATTTGTCAAAATAAAAAGGATTTAATCATGAAAATATTTAAGGTGCTTTTCCATTTTAACATAAAATGTTCTTAGTCTTTAATTCTATTCTAAGATTATTTATCAAGCAACAATTCTGCAACCAGATAGACGTTATGAAGAATAAAGTTACACAGTTAACTGGTGAAAATGAAAGCATTTACATTCACACACCCCACCACCACCACCACCAAAAGCAACGACAACCACAAAAGTAGGGATTCAATTCTACTCAATCTTGATCCAATGAGGAGAAAAGTCACATAACACAATTGGTACACCATACTAACAAATGGGAGGCATCTGTTTCAGAAAACATTGTTCTGTGGTTTCTTGCAGGACCACTTGACATTTCAAACTGAGAAAAGTTGAGTAATTGAATGTCATAAGATCAAGAGATAGTGCATAACTTTAATTATATTTATCTGTTTTTCTTTTGCAAACAGAGGACATTAAACATAAGTACGTGCCTGTTCATTCCAGTAGGTGGCTCTAAAGTCCAATTGTTTATTTTTCTTTAAAAGGACCAGAGCACGAAATTGTGCTAAATTCAAAAAATAACTCAATGAGGAGCATTTTCTGCTTAGTTTCTTTCCTGTCAAAATAAAATCACTTTTTTTCATGCAACAGTAATTTTACCGTAAGGTTGGTCTATAGACAATAATGCCAAACATAAAATGTTGCTCTAATATTTTATAATATAACCTTAGATTCTTTATCGCTATCCACAGATAGAATCCAGACTATCTTAGGAAAACCACTTTTTGTTATGTGCTGGTTCTATCAAAAACTTGAAAATTTGCAGTTTGTGCCTTATTAATCCTAACCTTCACATTTTCCCTTCTTTGGAAGTACACGGAGAGGAATAGTTCCTCTCAAAAGATAGCAGGTTTAAAAAAAAAAAATGAGTGTGCGTTTGCTTTTTCTCCCCTAAACCTTCCAGTTAAATGCTCATAAGTACCCTGTTTCATTCTAGAGTTCTATTTCCCCTTTGAAAACAATAGACTTCTCTCAACAGTTTGAATCACCTCTTCTTTTGGCATCTCTCAAAGGTTTAACTTATTAGCTTCCTTTCCAACAACATGTTGACATTTGAATTGTGACATATTAGAACTTTTCGGTGGCTTCTCGGAAATAGTGAGGTTAAAGAGACAATATCCCGCAAGACTGTAAATGAGTACAACTGTCTCTGCAGGGGAAGGCTGCCCAGACACACATGCCAGATCACTGGGAGAAAGTGCGAGGATATCATGATTGCTTTGGAGTCCACAATTAATCATGTCTCTTTTAATTCCATTTTAGACTTACTCAATCCAAGGAGCAGTGCAAGAAACAAAAGAAAATGATGGATACATTGCAACTATATAATAGAAAGACAATTCTCTCTGCCGGGACATAGATCACTATTGTAATTTCCCTTTAAGTGTCCAGATTGTCATGTGAACCGTATTGAGTACATAAAAAATAAAAGACACAGAAGAGTGTTGATGTTGGCTTTTTTCACTGGAGGTAAAAGGTGACATTCCAGGCCACGAGAGGCAAGGCAAGGCAGAGTGGGTTTTTAACTTCAGGGTGTTCTTTTCGATTTTAAATGAGTTTTTATGGTGCTCATGAAACTGAGGTTTGAAAAGAACTGGCAAGCGCCCGGCGTAATGAGGGCAAATTCTGGGCATGCTTCCTCATATCACAGGAAGAAAGTGCCTCCAAGTCCCATCTACCACCCTTACGAACCCAGTGTTTTTCTCAAGGTGTTGCTACCCCTTACCATCTTCACAACATTCCATCCCTTCGGGTCCTAGAGAGACTTAAGTAAAATTACATTTTTCCTCCTATGATCACAACGGCCCCAAAGTATAATTCGAATACTCGAATACAGAGATGTCCACATATAAAGAGGGTTTACGTTAACAGAGATAATAATACACCAGCAGGCGTCTGAGAAGTGTGAGGAGTAGTTTAAATGAACACATAATGACAATTTGTCACCTCAAAACAATTATGTGGGGGGGGAGATGGAATGTAATCTTGGAGGAATCAAGTCTTTCAGAAAATAAGATACCACATCTATGCGTTTATATTATAAAGTCGGTCTTTTGGCAAATAAAGATATAATAAAGTACAGAAGTGATTTATGTAGCGTCTCCCGCAGATTTGTCTATTAAATACCCTTGGCTATGCTTATAAAAATATCATCTAAATGTCTTTAAAACTGTTGTATTCTCAAAATTTTGCAGTCCTACGAGTTATATGTCATCTGAGTTATATGCCAAAAGCAGAGACACTACTAATGTAACTGCTGGGTTTTGTGCTGGAGGAAAATAGAAGGGACTCAATTATTTTGTTAAATTCCATAAAAGAGTTAACTTGTCTCTTCCATCGGGGGTTTTATGGAAAAAGTTATCTGGAACCAAAATGTCCTGGATCTGCGAGTTTGGGATGAATTCAATTCAAGTATTTAAAGAGGGGCTCAAAAGTCTCGAACACTTCAAAAAAGTTGGAATGGATACAAAAGGGTTGTTGATTTATTATTTTGCTGTGTCTCTCTCAGAATGCTCTATTGGAACAGAAAAACTCAATCTCTCCCAATATAAGGTGAGAAATTAGAGGAACAGGGCCTTATAGTATAAAAAAATGGGATTATATGAGAGTTCCATTGTTTAAAAGTCATGATAAATATTTTAAAACTGTGTTAACTCCTTTAGAGTTTTCTATTTGGTGGCTAATACACCAAATTCCAGAAACACAACATGTTATGAACATGGCCTAATTCTCCCTGCATTGGAAACTTTTGAAAGTTGAGGTGCTCTTCATTTTACCATAGAAAAAAATTTAATTTTCCAAATATTTTGCTGAACTCTTCAAAATTTTTCCAGAAAGCTGTATCTCTATCCTTGTAAGTGTGGATATTATATCTGAATCTCTGAATACTTCAGTATATAATAATAAATATTATAGTAAATGCTTTAATGGATCTTTCTGTACTCTCATTTTTCAAATTTGCTAAAATACCACCTGAGTGAAATTTCTTAGTGTGCTTTTTAAAGGCTAAATCATTCAGATATTTAACAATAACTAGAAATCCCTCAAACTCTTCATTTTTACTACTGGTAAAATTCAAATTTAAGGCATGAATATAATATTATACATGTATGAAGAATTACTCTAAAAATTATTATTATTAATTTATTTTAATCAAACCTTGAAATCAGTTCCAAAAGTCAAAAAGATGTCATTTGATAGTCACAAAGCTAAGCTAGAAGTAAAAGGCAGTGGTGATGTGGATTTGATTTAGCAAATTTTAGACTGCCAAAAGGTATATTTTCACACAATGTTACATATAAGTATGTATGTGCTTGGATATGTTCTATATTTTATATACGGCTTATAAATGTGGTAAAGTTTATGTTTTGGGGAAATTTAAAAATCTATACAAGGTAGTGGTAATCTATTTTTACATACAAATATAAATTAATGTTTAATGGTATATGATTAGTTATAATTATATATCATATGTTATATATAATTGTATGTTTTATAAATTGCATATTATATGTAATATATATTATATATAACCATATGCTATATAATAATCACATCTCATTAAACAGTCAGTTTCTTTTGTTATTTAAGCCCAAGAGGACAGCTACTGAAGAGAGTATGGACACTTAGAAACATTCTGATAGGAAAGGTAATAGTCTATAAAATACTTTCAGATTAATTCTGTTGTATACTGTCAGAGCCTTGTTCACCCTATTCCTCCATCAAATTGATGATGCTACCATTCGAATTTATAAATGGTAAAATAATGTGAGTTCTTGTTTATTATCCTATAAAACAGAAAAATCTAGAATCTATCAGACCAGACTTGGTATCTAGTTTTCTGCGCTTGAATCAATTTAAAGTATTACACTTGCACTATTGAGACAGAAGAAAAATTCAGTGCACAAGAGGGAAAACAAGAAAGAAAGAAAACATCATTTACTTTTAAATAGATGAATAAGGACTTATTGTTATGAATCCCCATTTATTTTTCCTGGTCAAGCACTGGAAGTTTTATTTATGCTTAATAGACTGCATTTGGCATGTCTGAAAATGGTAGAAGTGTGACCTTCAACCTATCCAGGAAGTTGTAATAATTGAAATAATAGAGAAATATACTCCCTGCAAAATCTGTACTGAGAGACAACTTTTTCAGACTATTGCTGCCTTTTCACTTTGAAGTTGACAGTTGATTCCTTCCCCTGCCAGCTCCCAACATTCTGCCTGAATGCTTTATTTTCCATAGCTTCATTCCATTTATCAGTCTGAAGACTAGGAAAAGCTGAATGGAACTTTAACGTCTGGAGGGCAAGTGGGAGGGGAGGTAGATGACAGTTTGCATATCTGAACAAAGTCAACATTTGATATGAACACATCTGTCAGTCTTGGTGCCGCCGAGGTAACATCTAGTCCACAGAGAAAAGATCTGGCCTTAGGAAACACAGTCTGTACCTCTGGACCCCTGATCTCTCCACAGAAACGTGGGGCATCCCAATTCGGAAAAGTAGGAGTGATATCAAGTTTTTAACCCCTGGAAGAAGGACCCTATTACACATTCTGATCCTGATTAGTAAGAGATAACAAAAAATATCCAGCAGACAGAGAGATTTATGACAGAATGTAAAGATATTTGTCCAACAGAATGGAAGCATTATCATGGCTAAGCATCGCCAAAGCAAACCATCCTTAGTTTCCTTAGTTTCTCCAAAGATACAGTATCCTGTATTTATTTTTAAGGAAAAATCTAAAGACTAGAAAATAGTATAGTGTCTCACTATATCTGCTTCTAAAACAAAATAAACAGGTATCCGCTGGTTATTTTCAGAACAAAATTATTAATAGAGGAGAAGTTCCCACTCGTATGCATTTTTATCCCTTTGTTAATAACATGAAGAGAAAGCAAGTATAATTTATTGGATGAAGCAAAACAGTGAGAATTGACTGTTGTTCTAGTTTGCAAAAATAGGACAAGCGATAAGGATCCAATAATTATTTATTATACCTGGAAACTATGGTGTACCCAGTCCAGAAGCTCTGCAAGTTGTCTTGTTTAATAACCTCTAAGGATCTCTCTATAGACCCCACAAGAAATACTATTAGCCACCTGTCTTTAATGTGGCCATTCCATCTGACTCTGACAGTTGATCACTCTGGGCAGTTTCAGAATGGTTGGGAAGAGTTCCATCATTATGCAATGAGGAAGCTAAAGACCACCTTGGTTTTTTTACTAGGCTGGAGGCTTTCTTATGTTCTTAACCAACACATCTTACTCCTTAATGGTTTATAATGCATTCTTATGACTGTCTTTTTGATGCCATGCTAGAAATAGCTAAAGTCTAGTATAGCTGTAAAGCTTTGGGATCTTCCTGAATTGTTGTGTACATGTGAACATTAATTACTTAAAATGTGTACAGAATACCTCAGATCATCTTTTTTCACCTTATGTGGTATGTGAATCTTAATGCAAATTCCTATTCTGTGTAGTACTATGTTGTGTGCTGGGCATTATTACATGAGGGAAACTTTTTTTTTTGGAGGGGGAGGTATTCGATTTATCATGTAAACATCAAATGACAAACTATGTCTGAGACAGTTTCATCTTGGGGTGAAGGAAGTAACTTATCAGCCAGACAACATCCCCCAAAGTCAGCTTAGGCACCACTCACAAAGCCAATCTCTGGGCACAGCCAGCTGGCATTCATCTTAAAACAGCAGAGCATAACTTTGGTATAAAAGTGGAACTTGACTTAAAAGCAAAGCAAAGAAAATGGCCAAAGCCAATAATAATTCTAACATCAAAAGAGGTCATAGAAAATGTGGACAGAAATCCTTGTAAAGGAAGAGCAAATTAACAAATTACCTGACAGTTGACGCCAACAGTTTTAAAAAGCAGAAAGAGCCTAAGATATTACCTTTTGCTTTTACATGGCTGATCTTCCCTGCTTTTTTGCACAAACTGCATTAATTGAATGATGCAAGCATACCTTTTTTTCTCAGAAAAAGCCAAAGAAAATAACGTGATAATTGAGCCCATAATAAGCCTGCACTAATAATACTACCCTAGTGTCACTGCAGCCTGATAGAACCATTGATGTGGACCTAAGGAGGGAAAGTGGGTGTGCCAACTCGGCCGTGATGGTCCTGGAAGCAGTTAAAACTTTATAAGGTAAAGTACAAACGAGAACAATGCCTGTTCCAACTGAAAACACTGTAGAATCTTGCTGCTGTTCCTCAACCACAAAGGAGCTGGCAGAATCCCCTAAGAGAATTCTGACCTTGTATTCTCTTAGAGGCACTCCTTCTAGATCTTATTTCTTCAAAATATACATCAGGAATTAGATAATCTCTTATCGACACATTTCGTTTTCTTCAGAGCGAACAGCAGACGTCTCTTATTCTACTTACTAAATACCAGCTGTCAAGGGCCTGTTTAAAAATGAAAGGACTTATCACCTTGTGTAAATGACAAGATTAATAATGTCTTGGGTTTCTGAGAACTTTATTCCACTTGGAGACCATGTTAGGGCAGGCCAGGAGTCTGAACGAATCTGTGTTCCCTCCTAAGGTACAGAATTCACACACACCTAGAAAATGCTACCCCAAAGCACACACCCAGATCCTTCTAATTATCATGAGTGGAAAAGCAGGTCTTGGGTGAATCTAAAAAGTCCACTTACACATATTGGGCCATAGTGACCTGTCTGATTATCACCAATATGGTTTTACCAGGAAGAAGTATCAGAGGAACACTTGTGTCCAGAGACACAAGTGTGCCTAAGCACACAAAACTTGTGAACATATTATAGAAAAGAACCTGCCTGATTTGAGGTCCCTAGGGGCTCCATGAGTTCCTCTGCCTTAGATCTAGGTGAAGGGCACAGCAGAGGTGTGAGGAAATGTACCAAATGATGGAGGAAAGGCAGGAGCAGGGTGAGACCAAACTTAAGCAACATGTTCCATGCAACCAACAAAACGGTGTGTAAAAGTGAGATACTTTCAAGATGTCAAAGGAGAGGACATCAAAACATCTAGGTTAACAACAACAGCAAATCATTTAGGTGTTTGGCCTACTTGACATTAAGCGCCTGGGTACTCGTAGATGTAAATGAAACCTCTAAATAATTAATAAACCATTTTCATGCTTCCTCTGCATATTCGGTTCTCTTGAGGACCTGTTTTGGGAAGAACTTTCATCATTCAACTCACTGCTTTTGCTCCTTCCCTGATGTGCCTCTCAGTGCCAGTTCTGAATTTTCAACCAGGGGCAAATTCAGACCCTTAAAATGTAAAAATGGTGAAGCATTGTCTGTCTTAGTAAGATTCCCAGCTAAAAGCTGGGCCCTAGCAGTATAGCTACGTAACACTGAACAGGAATCTTAAGGAATAAAGGGAAAAAATAATTAGAACTTCAAGGATAAAGAGCTTTGAGTGTTTTTAAGGGATCTACTATTTTATGACTGGAGTGTGACCGTGGTCTTAATTTACTAGTGTCTTTGGTGAGGCCTTCTTTTACAAAGATAAATTACTCTAGTTAATACAATATTTTCAGGAGGGAATAGGAATATCAGTCAGAAGCTACAGCTACTTAGAAATTATGGTTTAGCAGGTACGCCAGTGTTTGCAGAATGTCTACCTCCAAAAACATCACTGCAATAATTTTGAAAATATGAAATGAGAAAGACATCTAAAAACGATAAACTCAAGTCTTCTAGGCAGCACTGCAAGAAAGCAAGCTGCCACAGAGCTCTGGCCTGAAAAAAAAAAAAAAAAAAAGGCTGCAATAAAATAACTCACAGAAATCTCGTGGAAGATTTAAACTCAGGAAAATCTTCTCAAATAAAATGTTTGTAGAGAGGTATTAGGAAAATATTAATTGAATAGCCTTTGTTTTTATGATACAAAACAGATTACATACTTTATCAGCTTGACCTGAAAATCAAAACCCAGGCCGTTTCTAAGTATTTCTTCACCCCAACAAATTAAACATGAGTTTTATCCAGTTACGTGTTTTGACTGTCCCACTATTATCAAACTGCATTATCATCTTTAGCAGACACATTTATTCTCTTTTATAGGATCCCTTCACGTCATTATAAGGCTGATCTAAAATTACCAACCTTGATCTTTTAATGTTAGAATTTTAAAAAATACATACCTTTGTAAAAGTAAACTATAACTTAAACGCTCTTTTTTGTTTTAGGTCATCCTTTCCCTTCTTTGTTAGATGCCCTAATTCTTACAATGACTAGTTTGCAGTTGAAAGACTCCTCTGAAATTCTTCTTCTTTCATATATAGCCTGGATCTTAAATTTCATTTCATAAACTTGAGCTCTATCTAAGAATCAGGGCAAAGAGGAAGACTTTACAGTTTCTTGTTGACTGCTTCATTTGCTTTTGTGTTGTGCAGGTGAGTGGATGTTGTTATTGTTTAATAATTACTCCTGATCCAGGGTCTCTCTTTATATCTGGATATTAAATAATATCTTACATAAGGAGACAGTTCATTATATGATGAGTTGTGCTTATTCACCATTTGGTAGCTCCTATTCCTCATGGAAAAGAGAGTGAAAAAATAGACCTAGAGAATCTCTTTAGTCAGCTCTTTTATCCTTGTACCTAGTCCAACATTCACATTTCAAAGCTGCCTGGAATTGCTAGTCTTAATTGGCTTTTAGAAATGTGCATACATGCTTATAGATGAGTATGTTTATAACATATGCATACACTATTTGGGTGACTGCTCTCTTTTGTCTTGTCAACTGGGTTAAGTGTGAGCATATGCATATATGTTTATCACACAAATCTGACTTTGACTTTTCTCTCTCTGTTGTTTATGGGTGAACTTACTTGACCATGTAATGTCAATTTCACAATTACGTTATTTGATATGCACTCTGTAACCATCTTAGATTTCTGCCAGCAAAACACATAAGTTTAAAATGAGAACTTGCAGAAATAATAGTATACATCTAGTATTGGCATTTTATGTTTTTCCTGATTAACTATGTTCCCCGATTCTTCAGTTAAAATAGGTTAACATGCTATTCATTAAGATACAAAGCCAGTGTATGTTCTTTCCAAAGCAATGCATTTTACAACATGTACGTCAAAAGTAACTATGTGAAAATTATAAATGCCTACTCTAATAAGCAATCTAATTCATACTTAGGAACAACAAAATAGTTTCCCTTTTTAATGCAATCATATTTCCCAAGGACAAGAGTATGTTTATGATAAAATATTAGACACATAAATATTAAATGAAAAAAATACACTGGCCACAATTCCCCTTCTTAAACCATCTTTCCTCGGATCCTACAACAGTTTTATCTAAGGAAATAGCTCCTATTATCAATAAATATGGATAGCAAATAATGTTTATGATAGAATTACATTATTTCATCTTAAGGCTACCTTTTGAGGTCCTCCAGTTCCATTTTTGGGAAACATCACACGCACAATTCACCCATTTACAACACCTATGTACAACACCTTTGTGTTTCTCGCATCTTTAAATAGTCAGTGCTCAAAAAAAAAGGTTGTTGATGGTGACAGTAACTCCTATGATGGACTTGGGTTATTTTCTGCTCATAATCAATAGCTAATTTAATAATGTTTCCCTTTGTCAATAATGCCTCTTGTTTTCTTACGGCACAGGGAAAAAAACAATTGATTGGTTGATTATTTTTGATAGATGTTGAAGATTTTTAAATGATTCCCATTTAAACCTAATTTTATAATTTACTACCTCTTCTACAGTTTAGTCAGTAAAAATTATCTGGTAGCTGGTTAAATGTCAAAGAATAATTTCATAGCATTGATTGAAATAGAGTCTTAGACCATATGACACTAGCAGTACTTACCAGCTTTCAATTGGAAACATCTAATTTAAAGTTTTCTTTCTCTTGATGGTGACTTTCATAGTAGAATTGCCAAGCAACCATTTTAATATGGTCTTGAAAACATATTTGATTTAGGTGACCATCAGTTTAAAAGAAATAAATGATGATAATATAATTATATTCTAACCCAATGATGTTTATAAAACAAAAATTGACAGAGTGAACTTTTTGTTGTTTTAGGGATTGTCATACCAAGTTACAAGATTCATAACCTCACTTTATTGAGTGCAAAATATGTTTCATGATATTTTCATGATCTTGTTTCATAGTTATTGTTATTGACATTAACCTCACTGCAGGGCCTCCATAAAGCAATTTTCAGCAGTGATATTTTTAAACTTTTCACATAAACAACAACAAAAAAATGTATTTGATTCATCTAAAAGTAAAAGTGTCTCTCATTTAAAACCTGGCAAATCAAATGCATAATCAACAAAGTTCACACATAGATCATACATGTATATCTACCTACTAGTTAAAATAAAATACTATATAATCTTTTAAGTGTACCACTTCCAATTTCTGCATAAATTCAGTGCTCTTGATTAGCTCAATTCTTTCTATGAATGTCTCTCTATTATGATGGCAAAGAAAAAAAAGGTAAAGAACAGCTAGTAATAAGTAGTACTCAGTTTTTAAATCATTCAATCACACTAAAAAAAACCCAGTATTTATGAAATTTACTAGCACAAGGTGAATAAACCACTTTACAAAAGAAGTACTGAAAGAAAGTAGTACTGAAAATGACTTTATTATGCATCTTATATTTGGGCATTACCTTTCACCAAATCAACAAACAGGCCACAAAGGTCTACTGCAATTCACTGTTATTTTTATTCTTCAGGCTTCACTGATGCTTTAGTGCTCTCAAAGAAAGACAAGAAAATCTTAACAACATACCTGATCATTTATCTGGCATGCAACGAGGTTGTGCTGATCATAACAGCCAGCGAACCTGATGTACTTGAGCCAGCTTCCTACATCTGGTTGACTAGCATCTATGCAGAACTTCACATTGCAAAACTCATCTAAGATCTAGAAGGAAGAAGATGAGAACAATCAATTTCCATATCAGTTCTTTCATTAGGATAGTTAACTGCTTGAAACTATTTTATTCAAATGTATATTTCCTCCTTTGAATCCTTAAAAGAAAAAAAGTCAGACACCATGCATATTAGTAGAGAAGGAATAATAGTAAGTTATCTTAGAAGTGTCAAGGTACTGCTTTTAAAGGAGAAAAGCAATTGTAGATTATTACAAAAAATGATTACTTGGTTTCAAAAAATGCTCAATTTCTTGTTGTGCATGAATGAGTGCTACTGCTTGAATTTTATCCAATGTGATTTTTACAAAAAATAATATTTAACAATATATATTAACATAATAATTCTAAACCAAGTAAGTCAATATTTTAGATCCTGACAATCTTCTCTTTTAAGTGTATACTTTGCACATTTTTGCACTTGAAATTAATTCAGTGAAAAATCTTTAATCTAAATATTGTTAAATTCCTTTTCAGTCTTCATCGCACTACCATGAAACAATTAAATCACAACCTTAATTGAAGGAAATAATAATATTTGTCTCATTGATGCTTCTGACCAAACTAAAGAAAAACAAATGAAAATAACTGGTAAACACTTATGCAAAATATGTCAACCTAAAGTTTTAGTTAACACATGCCAATGCATATTTCAGTTTCACGTTTTGTAAGTAAAAGACCAAACCTGGCTTGTGAATAAGTAAGAAATATATAAAAATATTGTGGTAAATTGTCATCATTATTTATGGTTGTATATTTTTATTTTCACAAGATTTTACATTTGGCCTACCTTAAATATTAATCACTGCTTACAAGACCTATTAAACAAAAACTGAAATAGGAAATGTCCATTTTTAAGGGGTTTTTTTTGTGTACTTAAATGAGGCTATTCGGATTCACTAGCAGCAATAATGTTTTAAACATCAATATTAAATAAAAGCTGCAGAGTAGTTGACCTGATGGTGAATAACTAGGAAGGCTGGGAATGTTCATGTCAATCAGTTAATGAGAACTTGAGGAAGTTTCCTATCAAAGACTAAACAATATAGTCTAGAACAGAAATTAATGAATTAACCTCCCCCCCCCCAGAATTCTGCTGTATCTATACTTATAAAAGTTAAAACTAAACTCATGGGTATACAGAATCAAAAGCAATTTTGCACAGAATTCAGGCAATCACCCAGCTGCAGATTCAAGTTATTAACTCACCACAAACTTCAAGAAGCCCAGTGCTCTGAGGGCTCTAGTCAAGAGGCATTATGAATAAGCCTTTGGCCATGAGGCAATTAAGGGCAATAAGTAGTCCCACAATTTCAAAAAGAAAAATTGAAACAGAAGATAGGGATAATAATTGCTACACACACACATACACACACACACATCAAGTCTTTTTCAAGGACACCTCTTCACACTAACAATAACAAAAAGTCTACGTTAAAATATGCTCTCTAGTGAGAAAAAGATTTTAACAATTTCTCATTTATAAAATTACAAACTTTAAGTTGTTTTCTTCAACACTCAATGATGAGCAACTCAAATGGCAACTTGAGATCTGCCCCCTCCTCAGATGTCTAAAAGGAGCATAAATAACAACAGCAATACACACTTAAAAATAATAAGAGGCTGGGATTTTTGTTCTGTTTTTTGTTGTTGTTGTTTTTGGTTTGTTTGATTTCTTGTTGATCTTTGTTGTTTGTTTTCTTGACTAGCAAAAAAAAGAGAAAGGCAGTTCTACTGACACACTAGAGAAATATTTAATGAAGGAAACAGGGTGAAGTTAGTGAAATGCAACACTAGTTCCATTTCATATTTGCAGAAAGACATGGAAAACTTGCTAATTTCAAAGTAAAAAATCATCTATCTTCTTAGCTTTCCAGCATTCCCTTTTTGCCGGGCAGGGAGTTAGGTACTGCATATACTGCACATAAAATTTCTAGGTGTAATTTTACTCCGTGTTAACATTATTGCCATTGCCACTGTCAACAGTGAAATTAATTTAAAAACAGGTTCATTTCCAAAGAATGTCTTTTTACATATACATTACATGATTATTCAAATATTTCACCAACATATTAACTTTCCTACTCTCCGTATTTTTGCCCCAAGACAAAAGCTTAACTTTACCCAGTAACGTCCCCCCCCCCCCCCCGTGAATATTCGCTTTTGATTTGCTAACAGAACTGCATTTGTCTCCCAAATGTCTTAATCGTCTCGGAAATCTCGAATAAAATAAAGTAACACATCTTCTGTCATTTCATCTAACACACTCCTGTGTTTTTAAAAGCTGTCGAGTTCCAAAGATAGCTTAAAAAAAAAAAAAAAAAAAGAATTCCCTTTAGGTGGACCTTAGAGAAAGGCCCTTTCAAAACACCAACGGCAAAAGAAAAAAAAAAAAAAAATCCCCACAACCTAGCCAAAGGGTCCGAATGTGACTTTCTCGCGAAGCAGCACACGATGTTGGACAGCAAAGCTGTTACTTGGCAAGGTGGAACTCGGCCGAAAGCGGCTCCAAAGTCGCGTGGCCGGTGCCAGGAATTCAGATTTTGGCAACCCCACCTTCTGCGTCCCTGATACCGACCGACAGACACACGGAGGGAGGGGAAGTAGGAGAAGAGCGCGAGGAAAGGAGGCCGACAGCCCTCAGAGAGACCCACCGAAGGCCAGACGACCCACCCCGGAGACGCGTCCAGACCGCACCGTTGCACAGGAGGAACAAGGAAATCGCCAGTCCCGGCAACGTAGATAAGCACAGGGCTCCGCGAGACTGCGGGCAAGTAGGAAAAGGAGGCTGGGGGCGGGGGGCG
This sequence comes from Phacochoerus africanus, assembly GCF_016906955.1. Classification (NCBI taxonomy): domain Eukaryota; kingdom Metazoa; phylum Chordata; class Mammalia; order Artiodactyla; family Suidae; genus Phacochoerus; species Phacochoerus africanus. The sequence continues at coordinate 188,184,964 of NC_062544.1, forward strand.
CCCCGGAGAAGGGGTGCCAAGGCAGGAAACTGTCCGAAGTAACAAACTATGCACATCGCCAAGACTTTTTTTTTTTTAAGTGAGTTCTCTTACCTTAAGATTTCTATGGCCTCAACTCAGCAATAAAAGGCAATCACAGAAGAATTAAACAAAATAAAATAATCAGCAGCCCCAGCTTTCCTGCATGAAAATCCTTTCATAAGATCCTGAGCCACATTTCGAGATGTTTAAAAAAAAAAAAAAAAAAAAAAGCCTCGCGTCTCGGTTTCCGAACGGTCTCTGATAACTTTGTCCGTCTCTGGGATCTGCTCGCCAGGACCACGCGTTTCAGATTTATTGTCCGCCAACAGTGTATTTTTAAGACCAGAAATGAAGTCTCCTTTCGTCTGGGTGACCTGGGTTTGGTGTGTTTTGGCTCCCCCCCCCCCCCCCCTCCTAAATGAGCTCCGAGCTATTCCTTCTGGTTCACATCACCTCCCTCTTTTCTCACTTTCTCTTGCTCTTATCAGCACGATGTGTAATGAAAGTTATCTGAAACCCACTAAAACTTCTTCCACTTCTCTCTCCCAGTTCCAAGGGGAGTTGAGGGGGAGATACAGGCAGGAGGAGGAGAGTTTGAAAAGGTGGGGGGCCTGGGAAGGCGAGGGAAGCTCTAGCCCCCTTTCTGATCCTCCGCTGCGCCTTCCCCGGTCCTAGCCCTCACGGGATCGTCCCCTTTCGCAACTCCTAGCTCTGCCGCCGGGTTTCTATTTCATGAACTGTCTCTTTAAAGAGGATCTGCTCGGCCATCCAGAAAGAACCCGGGGCGAGGGAGAAAGGGAGCTATCTCCCGCCGCCCAGAAAGATCCTCTTCGGTAAATTTTTAAAGTGACAGCAGCCTCCTCCGGCGGGAGAGGTCACAAAAAGGTCGCCAAGACCCAGACCTATAGGGACAGACTGATTATGGATGCACCATCCCCCTTAAACATGTAGATTTCTCCGGGTAAACAACCAATGGGGAGATCTCGCCAGGCAGGATTTCTTTCCCCAGGGAAATATCCTCTGTTTCGGGTGTCCGAGAGCATAAGTGTGTGCGTGCGTGCGTGAGTGTGTGTGTGTGTGTGTGTGTTGGGGGATGGGAGTGATGGGTGGAGAAGTGCTTTCGGGGTGTGAGGGTGTGTGCAATGGGGGGGCGCTGGAGGGGGCGAGGATGAGATTTAAGGTTGAGAGGCTGGCTTCTGCTAAACATAATTAGCCAGGAAATTCTCAGAAAACAGTAATCTAAAAAGTTGAAAAAGACATTTCCAGTTTCCTGCTAAGTACTTATTATCATTGAAATTTCTTACTCTATTCCCTCCATTATCATATAGTTAGGTCAACAGAAGAGCATGCTATTTTTTAAATCATATTTCTTAGAAGAAGGATTTTAAAAATCTGAAACATTATTCGCATATAACCTGACCAAATAGAGTGTATTATGGGGCTTAGAGAGGTTGGCAAATGTCTGGTGAGTTTTTGCCATATTCTTTGATACATTAAATAAAACATCATGAACGCCCCAAAGAGGAATTAAGCAATTTGATAACAGATTATTTTTTAACTTTTAACATCATAAATGTTGTCGGGGTGAGGGAGACTACATGGTGATGAATAACTTTCTAAGACATATAGTGAGTTTTTATCAACACATTTCAGAAACAACAGTAGGAGAAAGAATATAGGGAATGGGTGAAAAAATAAAAAGGGTCTAGGATTTACTTTAGCCATCCTTGGAAATTTTAGTTAAAATCCATTGGTTAAATGGAAATAAACACTTTTTATCACAGAACCCCATTCATAAAAACAAATGGACAAAATCCAACTTCTCAGCTCAACAATGGAAAGTTAAGCAAAGTAAGCCAGTCAAGGGACACTTGAGGGGGAGGAGGGAAGACAGAGGGAATGGAAAGCACGTTTATGTTAAACTTCTGCAAAAGGAGACAGTACAAGTCCCTTTTGTTTTCTCCAAGTGCAAACAGACGCATAAACCTAGTAGATCTGTATTTCCCCAAAATGCTGATTTAAAAACGAAAATAGTAACAAAAAGGAGGGATGTTGGGGGGCGGGTAGAAAATGACAAGAGGTGGTGACTAATTCATTTCGGTGGCCTGTTATCTGTGACATTGAACTGTTATTTCAGATAATGGCCATTGTTTGAGGGAAAGTCGCACAGCAGTGGTAGGTAGGACAGGAAAAATCCTTTGTAAATAACCTAAAACCCAGTCAGATATTCCCATAGAGTTCGGCGCTTGAGAACCTTTAAGAGCTCCGGGTTTGCTGCCATTGATTTCCTGCCCTTCCTCAACTTGCCCATTGTAGGAGCCTTTTTTTTTTTTTTTTTTTTAATTTAGCTATAAATTGGACCGGCTCGAGCTATGAGCTGTTCTATTTTCTTCCTGTCAGGATGAGGGATTTGTTTTATGATGCATTGTGTATTAAATACAAGTAATCTGGGGAACCGATTGCTTCAGACAGTGCGGCCTGATCAGGGGGTCTGAGAGCTCAACACCCCAATCCCCCGCCCTAGTCCCTGGCCCCCACCTCCCTGCCCTTCACAAAGCTTTTCTGAAAAGGAGGAAACGTCGGCGTATAAACAAAAGGTCATGTGGAATCAGTGGCAGGTCCTGGCTAAATTAAGATTTCGTGGAAAGGGCCTCTGAGTTTTTTCCCTTATATTGGGTTTGGGTCGGGAAGGCGGGGCGACTTTCAAGGTCTGGGTACTTGCATGTGCGTCAGGAGGACGGTAGATGGCGTTGCGCCCCGAATTAAGTCGCAGCGCCTGCGGCTCCAGCCACCCAGGTGAACCCGCCGCCGCCCTCCCGGGGCGGGCAGCGGGGCTTTGCCCTCTGCTTCGCGCAAGATCCCGAGCCTTCCGGAGCCTCAAGCCCGGTCGCGTGCACACCCTACAGTCCAGACCCTCAGACACACGCATGAGCTAAGGCTATTTCTACATATGAAACTCTTCCCCAAATAGAGCCAAGAGAGTTAACACTTTCTCTCTGAGTCCTTGGAAGATTGATCTAGAGAGATAAGGGGTTATTTAGCCTCATCATCATTATTTTATTAATATCATCATTATTTTATCATTATCATCATCATCATGTCTTGTTCTCTACTGAATAACTTGTGAGAAAGATTAAAGGACCTGCATCAAATCTCAATATTTCTTCTCTCTCTCTCCTCTCCCTCTCCTTCCCCCACCCTGCCCCCTCTCCTCTTTGATTGTATTGTAATAACTTCACGGAAAGGCAAATCACCTCCCTTTTTCTGACGACACAACTGGAAGTTTAAAGATAGGGTCTGAAATTCCAGAGTAGTTGGAAAGGCCTTGATTTTCAGGAAAGGAGCCTCTGGCTATTTCAATAATAACCCTTTAAGAGAAGACCCTGACTACCTCCCCTGATTAAAAGTGACAAGGAAGAGGAGACAAGGCTGGAGGAAAAGGTTTTTGCAGGGGGTCTTGCTTTTCTCCCCGCTTAACTCGCTTTCCATCAGGAGGTTTCTAAAACAATAAATAAATACAAGGAGACAAATACCACCACCAATTCCCTTTATTCCTTGGGATTTCTGGTGAAATCTGTTTACAGTAGTTCCCAGTTACAAATTAATCTGCAAAAGCCGCTGTCTGCTCAGCAGTAATCAGTAACATGCGTGTTCTGCAGTGTTTAGCGCTGCCCTCCAAATGGGCTATTAAAAATAATGGTTTTACTATAATCTCAAACCAGTTTTAATTTGCAAACGTGTATCAGCACAGATGATCTAAATATTAAGGGGCAGAAAGGAGAACATACAATAACAAATGTATAGCCTTAAAAGCAGAACATACTGTGATCCATCAGCAGTGTTTAAAAAAAAATCATATTTTAAAAACATTTTTCCAGAAGGAATGATTATTTTTTCCGCCCTGTTCTGTTAATTGTTGTTTACCAGGAAAAAGGCATTGGAAAATATGAGGTTTGAGTGTGAGTTGATAGATTTTCTGGGAGCTGTAAAGATCCCCCTTTGGCTGATGGCAGGGTTGGGGTGGGAGAGGTTAATGTGTTTTCTTCCTGGTTTGAAAAGGGCATAAACCCTCCTCAGACCCCCTTCTTTCCTCTCCCATCTGCATGGATTGCAGAATCTTTAAAAGGCTCAAAGATTTCCAATAAGGCCACTGGCTCTGCCTTCATTGTGTAACTGTTTATTTAAAATAAGTCAATATATTAGTTAAAGCAGTAAGAAGTTAGTGCTCCAGTATTCAAGTGATTCCCACAAGACTGTAAGCTGATGCCTCTTTTAAGCCTTAAACTTCATGGTTGTCCCAGAAGTAAAAGTTCTGCTAATGGAGACCCTATGGGCATGGTACATTCCAGCACATCATTAAAGGAAAGAAAAGCAGTCCAGCCAAAGCCAGATGAAATGACTGCACTGTCCACTTTTAATAGGCTTCCTGTGGACAAACAGCCCTGTAACACTCTGCAGAGGACAATATTTAAAAACAAGACAACTTGCTGGCAGTTTTCAATACCATAAAGTTAATAAAGTATGTTCCCATTCACCCTAACATTACGTTTTTAGTTTATAGAGGAAGGCACTTTATAACCTCAGCCTAAGTAGAGTTCCCTTAATTCTGCAGCTTTGGGTTTCTAGAGGAGGCTAAATATGCACTGAACTCCAAGCCTGACATTTTTAACACTGTTTTTTTGTAGCTTTTCAAGAATGTACAAGTGCATTTTTACATTTCTCAAGTGCAGTTCCATTCATGGAGATCCTGTTAAATCCTGTTGCATACAGTTCATGTCAAGAAGCATGAAATAATCTGAGAAATTGACATTTGGCTGAACAATAACTGCTTGCTAATTAAATTAGCTTCATGTATGGATATTGATGTGCGTTTAAGAAAATCAATGCTTCCTTTTCCATGTCAGAACTGGATTTTGTAAAACCTTACCTAGCTTAACTGAGACTAAGATAAGGAAAAAAAATTAATGTATCTTTAGGACTCAGGAGACTTCCCACTAATTCACATATAAATACTTCTCCTAGTTCAGAAACTCCAACTTATCTCTCCTTTTCTTTCCTACCAAATTCTTGACCATCTACAATTTCTTCTATCAAATCTTCTTTATTACTAGAGTAAGGCTTGTAATGAAGCATCACATTTAGGCAAGAGAAACTAGATCAGAAAGCCATGCAATCAAAAGTAACATTTTGTTTAATTTTAATGTATATGTTTTAATCAGGGGAGTAATCCACAAGCTGGCCTCCCTAAACTTGGAGGTGAATTTTGTGATATTGGGTAGGTAGACCCAGCCAAACAGTCACACGAAATAAGAGTTTACAAACAAAAAGAGCGCTGAATGTCCTGTCACCAACACACATTACAACTGCCCAGGAGAGATATTTCTGGCCTCTCTTGATGGACTTTGTTGTTTTTTTTGTTTGTTTGTTTGTTGTTTTTTAAATCGGTGGGGGTAGGGGAGCTGTTTAAAAAAAAAGAAAGAAAGAAAGAAAAGAAAAGAGGAAATTAAAGGTAAAAAAAATGTAAATAAAAAATTTCCCTTGGTTTGGAAATGGGCCCGACTGAAAGCATGTTAATCTCCACCTCGGTAATTTGGTTCTCCAGGAGAAGACAGAAGCCCTGCTGCTGTGCCCTGCACTTCATAAATCACATCTTTATGTGGACAAGGTCAGGGCACCTAACAGCTCAGACATGGGCCTTTGCAGTGGCTCGAGGATTCAGGCATGTTTACTCTCCCGCCCGGCTCTCCGAGGAGCAGTCCAGCACGCTTCTAATTACTTCTGATTATTTTCATTTGCTGGGGTCAGTCTGGCTTGCCAGGACTGCTGGAGGGTTGATTTCCTACAAATCTTGATGTCCTGGTTGGATGGCCCTGTGTGCATTCAGAATTAGCACCCCGTTATTGTCCCTCCAGCATGGATCCCTCATAATAGATACTGTGACAGAAGTTTCCTCAGTGAATCATTACTTACCTCCCTTTTTATTAATTAACTACGCAAACATAATCACCTATCTGATCTTTCTTTAAAAATGCAGACCATTCTCTTAACATATAATATCTTTGACCAGAATGAAAGCGATTTTTTTTTTTTTTGCTTTGACTTTAAATATATTTAGTAATGCCTAGCAGTGCTATGGAAACTAAGATGAAATACTTTGCTGAGACAACAGCTCTAGTGAATAAATTATTATACCGAAGATTTATTTCCTAAACTCCAATTAAGGCCGCCATATTTAAAACATTTTTTGTTGGTCTATTTTGATGTATTTCAGTCCTAAGCTATTACGCTGAGTAGTTATTTTGTGGCGAAAGCACAACAACAACAAAAAATTTATACCAAGTTTGAATAAAAATACTTCGATAAAATAAAAACTTTAAAAAAATATATTGTAAAATTTTGGTAGAGAAAAGAAGACAAAATACTACTTTTCTCTTTCTTATTCCCAGAAAGTAGAGATGTTCAATGTGATGATGCATAGGCATGAAAAGATATATTCAGGAAAAAAAATGATGAGCAAACAAACTTTCGTAAAACTGAGAAATGAATATTCACAAAAAACATGTAATGCATCAATCTGGTTGTTCAGACAATAAGCGTTTTTAGATCATCAAGCAAAAATTACTATTATCTTTTTTATTTTATGGAGGACAACTTGGATCTTGACTATAATTAGTCTCAAAAAACAAATGCCTCCTTCTTCCTAACTTTAAGGCCAAAGAATTAAGGTACTAAATTAAGGCTTTGGGAATTAACTTCAACTGTTAGGAATTAATTTTTTATTATTTTATCAATTTAAATTAATTCAATCTTTCAAGACAGCACATTATGTAAGAAATCCAGGATCAGCTTTTTTCCTGAGGTTTTAGGAACACCACCAGTGTGAAATCAATGTTCTTTTAGACTTGCAATCTTGTGGAAAAAGTGAATTGGAAGACCTTTCTCTTCTCCTAGCTGTGTGCCTTTGGGTAAGTCACTTAACCTTTGGGTTGGTTTCTATGAAAGTTTCATAATATCAGCCTAAATAGGAGGTTGGGAAAATGAATTGAGTAATATGAGTGTGAACTACTCTGAGTTCATGGGAACAGGTCAAAGCACTATAAGTTTCACAGTTTTTGTGTTTGTCTAATGGGTTAGAATAGGCTTACATATACACACAATGAGGAAGATAGTCTGGTTTATACTTGGGGGAAAGGCAAAGTATAAGTAATTTTCTTTCTATCCTCTTCCTTCCATTCCAGAGTCAGTTGCCCTAATCCTTACCATGACCTATGGAAGAGAAGAATTTTAAGAAAAATGTTTTTTTTCTCTCAAGCTGTGCTACCCTCGAAGATGTCAGTCTCTGTCTGGCTTGCAGCTGAGTTTGCTCTGACCCACCCACTGTGTTCTCTGCCAATCAGGAAGAGGGAGGATTCTGAGACAGGGGTGAAATATCATTGCGATCCAAGAGCCCTAAAAACTGGGGTAGGAGGCCATGGACACACACAGACAAAGAGTAGTTTTATCTCAGTCTTTGTTATCAAGGCCCAGAAATTTATTTTCTACTATGTCCTCTGGTGGACTTTTGGTGCCAGGAGAGTGGGAATTGGGTTCAACTTATTTGTCTCTATTGCCCAGAGCCTAATATAATGTCAGACATGTAGTAGGAATTCAACAGGCATTTGTTGAAAAAAATGTATCAGGTCCTTCCCTGGTTTTCATTCCTGCTTAGTTTGGATGCTTAGCTTGGCTGCTTGTCACCTCTAGTCAGAATGTTACAATGACCTGCTATTCTGACCATCACTCACCTACCCACCAGTTCCTGCTCGACACTGTTAATCTTCCCAAGCATCAGCTGTTACTCCCCAGCACAAAATTCTTCAATGGGTTCCAGTTGCCTAATGATTTTCAACTATTTTTTGAAAATGAAATGAGGCAATGTATGTGAATCACTCAGAATCATGCATGGCACATAACATACGATCAATTAAAAATAGCTATTATTATTATTATTGGTATTATTAATGTAATTATAATCATTATTGTTCTTCAGACTATAATTTATTTTGCCTTGATTATCTCAGATGAAGTCTTATCTACCCTTCAAAGCCACCACTTTTTTATGTACACTGATCCCTATAAACTGGGTCTGACCTTTTTATCTTCTATCCCAAATCATCCATACTTCTTTCCTAGTTAATAGCCAGTCCTACTTTACTTTACAGTTGCATCTGTAATGTTCTTCAGTATCCATTATTAAAATCATGAGTGGTGCTCGTTAAAGGGTCTTTAAAAAATCCTTTATTTTTTGATCTCTTTAGGGCTGCACCTGCAGCTTATGGAGGTTCCCAGGCTAGGGTTCAAATCAGAGATGTAGCTGCCAGCCTACACCACAGCCATAGCAATGCCACATCAGAGCCACATCTGCGATCTACACCACAGCTCATGGCAATGCCGGATCCTTAACCCACTGAGCAAGGCCAGGGATTGGACCTGGTATCCTCATGGATACTAGTCAGACTCCTTTCCGCTGAGTCGTGATGGGCACTCCCCATTGTAAGATTCTTAAGGATGGACTCAAGTTTTATTCATATTCATATCCTGAGTAGAATCTTTCCATAATAGGCAAAACTACCTTTGAACTGCATGGCAAGATGAATTAATTATGGCCAAATATATGAGGAATTGATATATTTAATATCCAAGGAAACTGGATGATTTACTATTGTTCCCCCATAGGAATCAATTGATGCACCAGTAACTCTCTTTTAGGAAATGTAGAGATAGAAATTTCCATCACTGCCGCTTCCTAGGAGTAGCACTTCATTGCTCCCCTTACCCCTTATACACTCATATTTATGTGTCTGTAACAACCATCTGAGTTGGCCCTTTACCTGGGTACCAACCCTGGACAACATCTGGGACGCTTCCCTTTTCCTGATCCTGACTGAGCAGTCATTGGCTTGGTCAATCTATTAAATTGTTTCTCCAGGACCTTCACTTTCACACTGGCACTGAACTGATGGAGGCCCTTGTCATTTTAGACCTGAATTCTGTGGCATCTTTATACCAAAATTTAGTCTTCCTGAGTAACAAAGTTATAACAATGCTGTGTCTTACCTAAAGACAAAAGGTTAAAAGAGAGAGAGAAGAAAAAGTAAAACCATACTAATAAAAGCACAAATTGTTCCTGATTTGCTAGAAAATAATCCTCCTAATTCAAAATACAATCTCCTCTATAACTGGATGTCAACTTTATCATTCCAGGCCCCACTGTCTGCTTCTTCCCACTAAACAAATTTTTAGCACCAGTTAACAATTCAAGCTGTGAGTAGAAGACCTGGGCCCTTTAACTGTGTTCATTCGGGCCCTTCATTTTACTTATCAGAGCATTCAAGAGATGAAACAATAGATAAAGAAGTCAAAGTTCTATTTATCAAGCTCACACACAGCCTTCCAGGCTCCCTTCTTTGAAATTCTTCAGTACTCATTATTAAAATCACTCACTAGTCAGCTATCATATTTAGGGTCATTTGGCATATTTCTGTCATCTGCCAACCTACCTATAAGCTGCTTGGTGGCAAGAAAGACACTTGGCATCAGCATTTTCTCATAAGTAACTTGTTACCAGGTATTCCCTGAACATGTGTTCTATGGTCATATGAGGAAGAGATGGCTCCCTCTTAGAGCTTCACAATGAACATCAACTCCATCAACTTCGTAAATGCTCTAAGACTCTAGAAATCTAAGAAATCCTTCAGCAAAGAAACCTATTCAGGCTTGTTTAAAGGAGCATCAATAAAGATATTTAACCACATAGGAAAGCCTCTTCCCCCTTCTACCAGAACACCCAAGGGGAACAATTTTGGAAATAAAGTTTTATATTATGTTCATCTGTTTCAGCAAAGCTGAAACTAAAAAAAACTAATAAGCATCCCCCTATTTTTTTTCTATTAACCTACAGTTTTCACTCTTGATAAAAAATGTTACTAAAAAAAATAATAATAATGGATAAAGAGAGACAAAAATCAAGCCTCAACTTTTCATTCAACTTGAATTTGGAAGGTCTATCAAACACACAAAGAAAGTTGGTTATCAGTAAACTCCAGCCAATTGATCCTTTGCCTGTGAACTGTTACAATTTTACTTGAGTATATGGTCTGAGAATATTCCAGAGGAATGTATATAATTTCATTTGAGAATCAACCATCGTCTTCCATTACAAGCCCTCCCCGTCCTGTTCCAATATAAGCCCTTCTAAAGCATAGATTTTTTTTTTTTTTTTTACCATGGGCCTATTTACACCACAGTGTTTTATATTATTCAGGATTTTCTTAACAAGATTTGGCATTATCTAGATATGCATTTACCCAGGAGAAAGGAAAGTAGTCATTTAATCTTAGTCTATGAATTCCTGAATTAAACATTTAAGAATTGGCCTTGTCCCCAGTTTTTTGATACTGGATTCATGTGTCATGCCTGCCAATGGCTGTCTAACTGCTAAACTAAGTGGACATTAAATCAGGTGGGATACAAAATTATAGGAATTGGATCTTTAGATAAACCACAAACTTTGATGAACCAATGTTGTTCCAGATGAATTAACTCATCATCCTGTGGAACAGGACGTTTCACAGGAGCAACCACGCAATTTCCCCTGTAAAGAGCACTAATGGTTGGAATTAACTGGTGATCTATTGAAAGGGTGCGCTTATAGCTAAAGAGGCAAATGCTTAACAAAGGCAGAGGATGGTGAGGCAATTCTGGCCTGGAATTACTGCTCTACTTCCACGTTTGATAGTGGGCCCTAGTTATGATGTCCCTGTTGCAGGATTACCAAAAAACAATCAATATACTAAGTTCTTACCAATGATTTAGTGAAACATTTATATTTTCTCTACATTGGAAATTCTAAAATTCCATTTTATTATGTCAATGACCATAGCCAGACACTTTGTAACTAAAAACTAAAACCTCTATAGAGCCAGAAAAGTGTGAGGTTTATAATCCATTTAGTGAGTGTCACAACTTTTGATACATAGTAAATGGTAAAATGTCAAAACATCCCAGTAGTGGTTAAAGTACCAATAATCTCAGTATTATTAGGAAAACATAGACATGATTTCAGGTGTGACTTTAAAATAAACTTTCCATAAATTTTGTTGAGTCGATTCTTCAACTTCAAATAAAATCCTGATATAGGCTGTCTATAAGCTCCAGAATTAAGTACTGGTCAGTTTTCAAGATGCAGATTCTCAAAGGTATTTGTGTTTTGGTGTGTAGTTCTTGACTGGAAAAAAAATCTACACTTGCTAATGAAGTGCCTACTAGAAAGGAACATGCCAGAAGAGACATGAAAACTTAAAAAGAAAAGAGAAAACACACTTTGATTCACACATAATTTCTCTCCCCATGCGATCTGGAATATCAATTTACAAATAAACCATGGAACCCAGTTCTGAGATGGAGAAAATCAAAATTATGAGCCTAGTAAGGTAATACCAAAATGACTAGAGATTTTAATTTTTAAATTAATGCTTTGTGTAATACTACTTTGTATCTTATTCAGTTTCATATTCTTCCTCCCTATTCCCCACTCTTATAAGTGCTAGCAAATTTCTTCATTTTTGAAGAAAAATTAAAAAAAGCTGGATGAATCAAATTTAAATAATTCACTAAGTCCTTTAGCTAAGTAACATGTCCATTCATATTAATTTTGTCATTTTTGTTGTCTCTGTAGAAATTATCATAATAAATGTCTAACATTTCCTATACATATTTCCTTAATAACCAAAGCTGGAATATTTTTTTAAAGTCATTAAAAGCCTTTATAAAATATATTTTGCTAAATTTCCATCTTGGAAAACCCAGTGGCATTGTAACATAACATATACACATTCAAGTTACTAATATTCAACCATTATGAACCAATAGAAAGAGAGAGAGATGGAGATGGAGAAGATAGAGGAGAGAGTGCAAGATAAAGGCCAAAAAAAATGATCCTTTATCCAGCAAAGAGCATGAGATGTAGACATGAATCATTCGTTTACTCAGTAGGAATAAGTGTTTCAATGCCTTTTGTACTGGGTATCTTGTTGCCTTGAGTGTGACTCCTAGGTTTAGAGATATGTATTTTTCACACCATGTAGCACCTAAATGCCAATACACCACTTTCTCTGATGCTCAACCAAAGCCAAGGCGACCTATATCAACATCAGATGACTTAAGGGCTGAGCAAGAGAAATTTTGATTATACTTAATTTTCGATTACTTGTTCACTGTAGAATCCAAGCCCTCAGTAAAATGTATATTTGTTAAACTTGGTTTAGGTTTTGAAAAGTATTCTATTCAAGTGACAAGATAAATATTAAGACAAATAAAATGTCCTCCAGTCAAAGAACCTGTGGAAGACAAATGAATATTTCTTTTCAAATACTCCCCTGTTCCAGATAATTTTGTTTAATGTGGTCCAGGTGATCCCAGTGGCTTATAACTCACATGACCCAGCTGTCAAATCATTCACAACTAGGATGTGGTGGCAATGCAGTCGTCTGTTTTCACAAATGTCCCACCTCTTATGGCCTTTAGCAGGGAAGCTGATGGGCTGAATGTGGTTAGCTACCATAATGAAGCAAGATCTGCCCAGGGCTCTGTAGGCCACAGGTTTCCTCTCTGCAAATATGAAATCACTTGGGCTCGTGGACGATCAGTCTTATCCCCTCCTGCTAAGTCATAGCCCTCTGATGTTAGAGCCCTGGATAGAGTCTGCTTCTGGTTATGTGGTACTTAGACAGGTGCTTAAACTTGAATTTCTCTTTCAATCTCTTTTAAATTGTGGTAATGCTTCCTATGTCATAGGAAGTTATTAGAACTAAACAATGGATATTATATATCCATATATAATATAGATATCATATCTATAAAGAATGTATGTGCGTGTGTGTGTGTGTGTGTGTGTGTGTGTGTGTGTGTATGACTGGGTCACTTTGCTGTACAACAAAAATTGACAGAACCCAGTAGAAGTTCACAAGGAGGGAAAACAGTATAATAAGCATATACACTAGACTAGGACAGCCTGAATTTATCTTTTTTTTTTTTTTTGGCATTTCTTGGGCCGCTCCCACGGCATATGGAGGTTCCCAAGCTAGGGGTCGAATTGGAGCTGTATCCACCAGCCTATGCCAGAACCACAGCAACGCAGGTTCCGAGCCGCGTCTGCGACCTACACCACAGCTCACGGCAACGTCAGATCCTTAACCCACTGAGCAAGGCCAGGGATTGAACCCGCAACCTCATGGTTCCTAGTCAGATTCGTTAACCACTGCGCCACGATGGGAACTCAGGACAGCCTGGATTTAAATCACAGCCTCACTACATGCTAGGTGAGTGACATGTGCCAAATCACTTATCACCACTGTTTCATCATCTGTAAATGAGGATAATGATAGTGTCTTATAGGGCTGTTGAGAGTATTAAACAGGCTAATCCATGCACAGAATTTAGCTCAGTGCTTAGAATATAATCTACAAGCACTTAATAAAAATTAGCATTTTGAATATTAAATGAACTCTATGAAATAGTTGTCACCTATATAAACACCCTCTATGTTTTTTCTATAGACATCTTTACATCAGAAGAGGAACAAGCACTTTTTTATCCTAATTTATTTGCTGTCACTCAGGCAGAAGTTTGTTTTTTGAGAAACAAAATGGAAACATATAGAACCAGAGAAAAATAACCAAAATAATTGGTGGAAATGCAAATTCATTATGGCATTTAGCAATTACGCTAGGAATCCCCATCCTAGTGGGGGAGAAATATTTCCTAAGAAAGGAATATTCTGGACATAGGTAAAAGGAAGCACATGAAGAGAACTAGGAATCATCAGGATTCTATTGGAAGTAATATATGTTTTTAAAACAAATCTTCAACAAATTAAGACTGAAGTACATTTTGGTCAGTACTTGAAGTAGGTCATTAAAAGATACAATTCTTCAAAATGTGAAGAAAACAGGAGAAATGGACGCTAAAGCAGTCAATGAAAAGGTAAGTATATATATATATATATATATATATATATATACACACACACACACACATACATACAGAGTAAGATGTTAGTGTGAATCTACAGGATTTCAGCAGTTGTTCAGTTTGGAGTATACGAATTTGTTCTCTTGGCTTGCAGCTAGAAACAGAAGTGGGTGGTTACTGGAGTTGGATCTTCCAGTGCCAGTCAATTCTTTGGATGACTATAGCTGCTGTCTTCATCACAACCTGATGATCCCTGATCAGAACTACCCAGCTGGCTAAGCAGCTCCTGAATTCTAAGCAATAGACTCTTAGGACAATACATTTTCATTATTGGTTTCAGCCACTAAGTTTTGGGGTAATTTGTTATGTAACAATACTGAAAACACCATCCAAAGATCTTTGGTGGATATGGAGAATTCAGTCGCCTAGTCTCCCCTGATTATCAGAGGATCAGGCCCATGGATGAGCACCACCTGGAGCCTGCCCTAAGCCTCAGCTTCCCTCTCCCTTTTGCAGCTAGAAAGGGGTGGTTTCACACCCCCATCTAACAAATGCTTGCCTCTTGTTCCTTTTGTGAACTATTGCCCAATAAACTTATTAGAATATCCCAAGAGCCATAAAGTTGAGAAGCAAGTGAATAAAACTTGAGAAGGCCAAATGGAAAGAGTTCCAAAGCCTGTTGGAATTCAGGCTATCTTAGATTGAAAGAAGAAAACAAACCAACAAATACAACAAGTGATCATAAGTTTCAGAATGCTGACAGTATGGCAACAGAATTTTAGAAAGATTTGTTTCCTGTTTACAGAGCCATCACTTAGTAGATTTCAACTGGTTTTGGAGCATGGACCAAATTAGGGTTAAGTTGCTTTGTAGATTCAGACTGATTTTCTGTTATTATGTATAAAATGACTATGATGTTGATCTTTGAACATAAAAGTACTCTAGAAAATTGTTTAGCAAGAGTTTCCCTAATTTTAGCCCAAACTTAGAAAAAAGGCAATACAACAATATCAGTGTCAAAGGCAACAATGAAAAATGATATTAGCAGTCAATGTTTCTCTCCCTTCCAATCACTGCCATAGATTAGGACCTTGCCCCTTTTCCTTTGTAGCAGAAGCTTTCCTGGGAGCTACAACCACTTCTGTAGAGTGACTATTGGCTGCCATTTCTACAGACTCCCCGAAAGATTGCCAGATTTTCATAACAAACAAACCATATCAAATGTGACAGAGAGTATAGTAGGGATAACACATTATCTTTTGCAAGGGGCTTTCACTTAAATTAGTTAAGTCACGAATGATGTAAATCCATGAGATAGGTGTGACATACTTGTACTATTTGATATTTCTTCAAGTATCTTAGTAATATTATCACAATAGAAATTATAAAAGAGATGCAGACATTAGAGATCTTGTTTAAAGTTCCAGTGCTGGTAAGTAGTAGTCTAATGGTCAGAAGACAGAACTTCTTAGCTACTGCTTTTTCTCCTGTACTAGTGCTTCTCCATCCATCCAGGCAAAGAGGCAGGATTTAAATTTAATTTTATTTATTTTTCTACTTCACTTTAATCTTTCCTTTGCGGTTTTCATTTTTAAACATTTTCTTTGTGGTCTTTCTAATTGTAAAAGCAATGCATGCTTGTTTTACCAAATAGATAACACAATACAAAGGCATTTCACCATGCTGAGGTAGTTGATATTCAGTCCTTTGTGGCTTTTTTCTTGTCATATTCTTTGTTCACACAAAATAAATCTATTATATAAATCTATACATATATATATACACATATATATATGTATATATATATATGCTTTGTTTTCACCTAAACAGTTATACTGTATGTATTACTCTATAACTTCCTTTCTCTGCATGTGACAATATATCATGAACTTATTACAAGTTAAAAAGTTTATATCAAATTTGAAATTCTTTTTCTAATTTCCTTTTGTGTACATATAGCCACATGTACATACACGCACACACAGACCATTTTACATGGACTCTGGGGTTTCACAATAACTCTAGAATATCTCCCAAATCCCACACCACTCTCTTCAATTCCTTGGCTCTTGATTCACAGGTTGAAAATGACCTACTAAATACGTTGCTGTTTAAAGTTTAGAAGTCAGAAGAAATGAAACATTACTATAAACCATCATTCTTGCTATTAAGGACCAGACGATCTATTTAGAGAGATAAAAAACTAAGATACTTGAAGAAATATCAAATAGTACACAAGTGTAAGTCATTAATTATTATGTTATGTGGCTCGAGTTAAGCGCTACAGAGATCAGGGAGGAAAGAGGTGCACAAAGGCTGGTGTGGTGGGGGAAGCTTTATGGAAGAAGTGAGACTTTTGCTCATTCAGTGGCTGGGCAGAGTGGAATGGAATATTCCTAAGGAGCGCTCCATGTGCCAGAATTAGGTTAAATGTATTTCTAATGTTTATTCAATATATTTGATAAAATTCAGCATCCTATCAGTCCTTGTCATCCCCATATCATCCTCATATGTTTTTAAAGTACAGACTGTAGTAGTTTAGGTATAGTCTATTCATGTGTGTATACTAAACAAAGAGATAAATTTTTCTGGTGTATCCTAATGTATCAAACAGATTTATGCTCTATGCTGGGTGAATTTTCCAGCATAAATTAAAGAAATAGTGAAAAATTATTGTTCTGTAAAATCTAAAAACAGTAAGTAAGCTGAAGAAATTTCTGGAATAATTATTTTTTTAATCTAAGAATAACTTCTAACATACTGAAGGTACATCTCTAGGTAATGCTGTACAGATAAACTAGAAACATTTTGTTTCAGATAAAGTCTTCCTATTTTTTTAAACAACTACAGGCATAGTCAACTGATTTTCTATAGAAACAACAATAAAAACCATAACAAAAATCAGAAAACATTTTTAAATCATAAGCATAATGTCTAAATACATATTACCCACTGCTGTTTTCTGTGTTGTAATCACTTTTTTTGTAAATTATTTGGTTTTGATTGGAAATATAGGTAAAATAGATCCATTAGCTTAGAAAAAAATAAAATGTATTTAAATAGTTTACTTCTGGAGTTTCCATCTGGCTCAGTGATAATGAACCTAACTAGTATCCATGAGGACACAGGTTCGATCTCTGGCCTCACTCAGTAAGTTAAAAGGTCTGTCTATGCCATGAGCTGTGGTGTACATCGCAAACATGGCTTGGATTTGAAGTTTCTGTGGCTGTGGCATAGGATGGCAGCTACAGCTCCTATTGGACCTCTAGCCTGGGAACTTCCATATGCTGTGGCTGTGGCCCTAAAAAAAAGTTTACTTCTAACATTAGTCAGTCTTGTTAATTTCACTTGTTTAGTCATTCATTCTTAAAAGAAACAAGACATGGTCCTTGCCAAATTCTCATCTTTAAAAACCACAATGAACTATTGCCTTTGGAATGGATAAGCAATGAGATCCTGCTGTATAGCACTGAGAACTATATCTAGCCACTTGTGATGAAGCATTGTGGAGGATAATGTGAGAAAAAGAATGTATATATGTACGTGTGACTGGATCGCTTTGCTGTATAGTAGAAAATTTACAGAACACTGTAGACCATCTATAATGGAAAAAATAAAAATTATTTGAAAAATAAAACAAATAAAAACCACAGTGGCGACAATGTGGCAAACATATTGGAGTGGAGCAAGTGGACACTGGTGACCAATTAGCAAGCTATTGAAAACAAAAGATGATGGCGAGATGGTAAAATATTGTCTAGTCTATGTCAACTGATTATTATGTATCATTTCCTTTAATAACTCAATATCCATAAGTGATTATTATCCTTGTTTTACTGATGACAAAAATGAACCCTGTAAGATGGAATAGATAACTTGGCCAAAGTTACACAATTGGTAGGTATTAGAGATGAGATTCAAATCTTGATTAATCTGACTGCATAGTCTGCTATGACCTTTTCTCAAGGCTATACCACCTCAGACATTAAGACCTAAAAGATTGGCCTGATAATTTGCCAAAGATATCATCTGTCTGAAATTGGGAGATGACAATGAACATCAGTCTGAGCCAACCACTGGATGATAGGGATCCTAAGGAAGACTAACCTCAGTTTAATAATAAATCTCAGATAAATAAAGGAAATATTCACTAGGGATATTTTCCAGTTAGACTCCTGGGACACAAGTGCATTTATACTGCACATGTATAATTAACACAGTCATTTTGTAGATGTGAAAACAAAGGCCAGAGAAGCAACATGATTTTCCCAAGCATCAATCATAACAGGAGTAAGAACAAATGTGTACCAATCCCTGGTTTGTGGCATCTTACAATTTTTCAATTATCCTTTCATTGATTAAATTATTTTAGTTATAGTCTGTTAGGAAAATACACACAAAAAGGGAATTCAGAACTGGAAATAGAGAAGAGGGGCACTTCTTAGAAGTAAAATTCTAATCCACTAAGGTTTTCAAAAATGACCCTAGAAAGTGTATCCTACATTCTCCAATTAGATTTGTGTAAAAACATAAAAATAAAAGAAAAAAAAATCTTACTTTTCTGTCCTCAACTGTAAATTTCATAATAGTGTTGCTAATAAAAACAATAAAACTTGATTTTTAACATGATGTCATTAAACAATAATTACGTCTCATAGCCCAAAGAAGGTCATTAGTGGTGGTTTTCTCCTAAATCTAGCATGTCTGCCCACGCTATCTGCTTCCTTATCTGATTATCTACACCGTTTGAAACTTCCGTGTGCTTTTATCATCAAAAACCACTTGTGATCTGCATCCTGGGTGCAAGGCACTGACCTCACGTCATACTCCTTGTCTATGCTACGTCCGTGGTGAAGTTTCCCGACAAAAGTTTTGTCAACATAATAGCCAGCATTAAGTTTTGACAGGAAAGAAAGCGGTTTGTGAAAATAAGTCTTCAAGTGGGAATAGGTTCCTTTGTTTCAAGATATATTTTGGAAACTGCTAAATGAGAGATCTTGAAGTTTTGGTGAGGATGGATGTAATAGGAAAGCTTCTAAGACTTCGTGTTTTAAAACTGTTAGTTAACAGAAATAAATTGTTTATGGCACCATCAGACAACACACTTCCACTGTGACTATGCTCAGTGAGTATTCCCTTTAGGGAGAATTAACATGAAAAGGTATGAAGACAATGAAGTTGTAAAACTGATTAGTGCTGGCAACCAAAGGAGATACAGTCTAATCAAAATGTTCCAATCGCACGGGATGGTCAAGCCATCTATATAGCATAAGAGAAGCTTGTAATTAGTCCACGTTTTTCATCACTAGGAAAAAAAATATATGGTTTCAGATATCATGTTTAAAGCACCTAAAGAACCCGGAGTTGTCATGCTAAATACAAGAGATCTAAAGATCTGCCGTTACACATCCATTACATTTAGTGAGCTGTCCTCCTGGCTTTTTTGAAGTGCTGTATACACGATCTTGCAGGCGCAACACTTTATGTACCATACGAAATTTGAGGCATAATGTTTAATGTTCACAAGATAAGTTAACAAAACTGTATGCTGGTGACTTTTTTATTCCCCAGTTTTATGTCCTTCAAGTACTTTAAGGAAAGATAAACAAGAAGGTAAGAGAATGAAATGTGCCTTTTCCTTCTACCTTTTTCACTCTCTTCCCTAAATTAAATTATAACTGCTGATTTGCACCCAAGGAAGAAATCATGTTAAAATATATTTTTTCTTTTCTTTCTTTTTTTTTTTAGTGTTTAGATAACAGCTTTCAAAACACAGCTAAGTAAAATGTGTTTTGAGATGGAAAACATTTGGTCTTTTTTGCAGCTTTCAACAGCTTAAGTGAAGGGATTTTTAATGTTCCCAAACAGCTGGGCCATACTATGTGTATCATGAACTCCACTCTCACTGAAGGATCCCATCTCTCCCTGCACAGAGAGGTTCCCCTTTTTCTTCCTGTTCTTGCCGCCTGTTCGTATTAATAGCTTTCCATTATTATTCCAGCTTTCTCATAGGTCACGCTTACAACAGTGATTGCTGAAAGAACTTATCCTTGAACAAAACATAAAATTTTTCTTTGAAAAATATAATATTTTAATTTAATGTATGGCGGTTGTAGAAAACAACAGGTTAGTGTACATTGGAATAATAATAACAGTGTGACAGTGAGAGGGGATTGCATTCTTATTTTCAGAATCTCTTATAACTTTCTCAAAAGTGCAAATGAACATCACAGTGCATATTATCTGAAGTGCCTAAATTTTTGTCACTCTCTCAACATCCCTCCAAATGAATGTTCAAGTGGAGTTTTTTCAGAACTAAATATTTCACAATTCTTTTGAAACCCCTTCCCAGACAAGGGGTTGTATATAAGTGTATTTATGTGTCAGTACTTATTAATGTAACTGTAATAAGTAAGGTAACAAGGAGTGTGAGGATGGCAACCACACATGTCAATTCAATGTGAAAACAAAAGTAATCACTGTAAAAAAAAAAAAGCCAAAATATTGTAGAATAGTTATTTAATGTGAGTGTACTGAGCTAAAGTGCATCATACACTTAACAGCAGGTTTACTATTTTACTACCCAAAGAATAAAAACAATGGTTCAAAAGTTTGCAGACTCTCTGTACGAACCATGTAAACAAACTATGTTCATAAACGTACATAAATTATGTAAACTGCTTGGCAAGAAACGGCAAAAATGTCACCGTCTGCTTTTATAATCTGTTATTTATTTTTGTTTCCTAGAAAATTTCACTTTTGTCTTTCTCTGTTTGTGTTGATTTTAGGGGTTGAATTGAATAGAAATGTATCTTTCATTCCCTGTACCTTCCCTTCCTCACCTACCTCCTCCAGTTCTATTCCAAGCGATGGGAGCTTCTAGCCTTTCTAAGGGCCATTGCAGAGTGCTGAGGATGGGTAGAGAGTGGAGGAAGATAGCATGAATCCATGATGTGACACACTGGAGGGTCCAAGAAACACAAAATCCCACATGGTAGAAGAAAAGATGCTTGGTATTTATCACCTATTGTGAAGTTCTAAATAATAAATAACTTTGAATACAGTAGCTAACCAACAGTCATGTAAATGGCTTTCACAAATCATCGATGATTGCTTTTCACTGTAGTTAATCTATGCACTCCAAGAAAAGTTAACTTGTTCTTAGATAATTGAAAGTTAACTTTATAAATATAAGACCTGGAGTTCCCGTCGTGGCGCAGTGGTTAACGAATCCGACTAGGAACCAAGAGGTTGCGGGTTCGATCCCTGCCCTTGCTCAGTGGGTTAACGATGAGGCGTTGCCGTGAGTTGTGGTGTAGGTTGCAGACGCGGCTCGGATCCCGCGTTGCTGTGGCTCTGGTGCAGGCCAGTGGCCACAGCTCCGATTCAACCCCTAGCCTGGGAACCTCCATATGCCGCGGGAGCGGCCTAAGAAATAGCAAAAAGACAAAAAAAAAAAAAAAATATATATATATATATAAATATAAGACCTATATATCTATGAATAGACATGCAACCCTAATGTAAGGAAAATTAATTCTGTGTCTCACACACATACGCCCCACCACAACTTTAAAATTGTTTTTAATAAAACATACCAGAATGTACACATTCAAATGGCTTTTGAGTACTTGTCCTTCCAGGTTCCATATTTCAATCAACAGTGTTATTACCCACTTGGCTACTGACTCTGATCCCCTAAGAGAACATGTCTTTAAAATATTCTCTGTGAAATGAAATAAGTGAAATAAATGAAATAAATAAAATCCCTGAGAAATGAAAGAGAATAGCAGCTTCTCATGTGAAAACATTGGTAGGGAAAAAAGATACTTTCAAAATAACTGCAAGTCTATTGTTAAATAATTTGATCATTTTTAGAAGAATTTTTAAAATCACTTTCAGACTTTTCATAATGAGTTTTTGTTGAAAATGCCTAGATTCCAGAGCTAATGCTGGTAATTTCCCATCTTAGAGTGCTATCTGTTTTTTTTTCTTTCATGCTACTTCAAATTAAGCTACTTTGTTCTTTATTAAATTATGGTATTGTTTTATTTTGGTTTGACTGAGAGATATTAAAGAATTGTAGCTGTGTAATCGGTAAGTGCCATCAGTTTCTAGATTAAAATCCTGCTAGGTCAGATTTGTTAACATCAACTGCAGTGTAATTGGTTATGGGCAAACCAAAAAGTTTCTAAATTCATTTCATATATTGACTTAAAGTTTCTATGCTGACCCTACATCTATAATCTTTTTTTTTTTTTTTTTTTTCCAGTGTCAAAACTCTTGGAGACCTCATTAGTCCACTTTGTGAGATTCTTGGTACTTAAATCTTATAGTCAGACTGGGCTAGAAATAACAAAACAATACATTGGTTTTCATTGAGGGGGCTCTTATGACTAAAGCCAGACGATTAGCAAGTCACATAGAAGAGTTGCAATACAAGGAAAAAAGTCAAATTTCCATACAAAGAATTAACTTTTTTTTAACATTTATAAAAATTCAAAGGCTATAGTAAGGGCAAAATATTTATGAATTAGAATACATAACAGATAAAATTCATCCAAGTTAAATTCAGACATATTATTAATAGAAAAATTGCCATGTGGGAAAGAACAAAGAAAATAATGCTTGCTCAGATTTTGGTTTCTATACTTTAAAAAGCTGTTGGCAATATTTCTCCTTTATCCAGCGCAAGTTCAATCCATAAGCATAGATTAAATTAAATTTGATAATGTGCTTTAGCTGAGAAAATAGCTATCAAGGAGAACTTGTTTTCTATTTTATTTCTTGATGTAGGGAAAATAATTACACATGATCTTTAGCAGAAATATGATTCTTAGTATCTTATCCTGGGTCACAGGTGAAATCTTTCCCTAATTCAGACATATTACAAAGAAGAAAGATGTGAAACTATGATAAGAAAACCAACATCTGGGGTTATCAAGAAGTTAATGTTATTAATTTGGGCTGAAAAAATCAATATACTTTAAAAACTATTTATTGGTGGAAATTATGGTAATTATACTTTCAAGTATGTTCTGCTATGTTCTTTCCAAACATTCCAGAACCCAAGTGGCATACTTTCTCTCATATTACTAAATGTTTATTCTGACCTCAGAGTGTTAATACACATAAAAATATTGACATTTTTCACACACTTACTCAATACCCACTGAAAAGAAACCTAAAGTATCATTGAAACCTCAGTACATCTTGTACTTAGAAAAAAAGAAACCTTCAAAATAGAATTTCAAACTGTAAAATAGTATGTCCCCGATAGTGAGAGCAAGAGGTAGCCTTTAGTTTCCCTGAACTATTTCAACTTCCTGCTTAACCATCTTATCAGAAGTTTATCTTACTAAACAGACAGGGGCAGCACCATAGTCTGTTCTGTTCAATTCTCTATGAGGGCTGTTCTCCTTTTTTTTTTTCATGGGAAAGAAGAAAATGTCAGCCAGTCAAAATACAAAGGCCAAGATGATATCTTACGACTGGCCCAATGAAGTAATATTTTAGGAAAATTATATTTAGCCATTTATGTAGTTCATACTGGAAATCAAATCCCTAGACTGTCACAAAAGCTATTTCATATACATGCCTAATGCTGCAAACTCCCCTTCTGATCGAATCATTCTATTTTTACCTCTGTTGATTTAGCGATAACATTAAAATTAATCATTAAAATTGTCTGTTTCTCTGAGACCTTAAAAGTCAACACAGAGCCTCCCCATTCTCTCAGAAGTAACCCTGAAATTATATTGTTTCCCATGGCACTTAATTATACCAAGCCAAATGAAGGCACAACTCAAAGGTATATACATTTTTTTTGTGAGTGCCAAAAATGTGAACTTGGCCAATTTTTTTTTTTTTTCCATTCTGCACAAAGTGGCTAATGCTATGGTGATTTCTATACTCTGTGTTATGAGCCAGCTTTTCTAATTCTGGAAATATTGCACAAAGCTCCAAAGGGAATTCCCCCAATACTTTACCTAGGATTGGGAGAACTCCATGTCTCTTCAAATAAAAGTGGCAGCTGGGGAGTCATTTCCCCCTCATATTATTGAAGAAGGGTACACTGTTGAACTCGGCAGCTTAATAGGAAAATCAAACTAATTGTACTAACTCATTTTAAATAAACTTACTGGTGCTTTTGAGATTCTATCCATAATGTCATTTTCCACCAAGAAATGGCCAACACTATAGATTTTTTGATTTTCCATTCTGAGACTGAGACTACAAATTCTAAAGCTGGTGGGCAATGTTTTCCATTTGTAAAATAAGAACTATCTTCTATACACATATAATAAAACTCTGAAGTAGATATTTGGCTTACCCTGTTGTTAAATTAATTGGAAATTTCAAAATGTACTCCTAGAATTTTTCATTTTGATATCATTGTAAGCTTACAAATTTCTTGTGTTATTTTAAGAATGTTTCTCTTTTCTAAGTACAGACATACATAATTTAATTTTAAACATGCCAATTTTCTACCAGAAAAATACCTTATCTATTTATGTGTTCGTTTCTTTATTTAGCAAAAGAGAAGCAATAGTGAAGAGCCAGAGGAAGAAAATTTTGCAAGTAAAGTGCTACTGTATTTTTCTGTTAGAAATATTTGCTGAGATTATTAAGAATGAATTCAATTACTTTGGTTTTCATGAAGAAATCTATTAATAACCAACAAAAATTCAAGGTAGAATGTTAGATTTTTATTAATCCTAAATTCCCAGTTAGATTTCATTCTTCTTGGAGACATGGTCCATGTCATTTTTATATCTCTTTTAATGCCTAGTTCCATGGTTCGTATGTAGCAAGTACCCAATACATGTTTGATGAATACAAGTTTGAAACATTGTGTTAGAACACCATTATTAAGCTCTTTAATGTTTGTAGCACAGCTACTGTATTCCTTTTAAAAAAGAAAAGTATAAAAATAATCTTAAATATCTATTTAGAAATGGATTCAGAAGAAAATAATTAGAAATGAAATAAATGATCATTACAATAAATAATTTGATATTCATTTGTCAAGCACTTATACCATGTTACTCTGAGGCAGAGGAAGGAAATGATAAAAATGCATAATAACAAGGATAAGAAGTTATTCCTCAACTATTGTAAAATGGAAAAGTCCATTAAGAGAAACAAGGAAACTTGCCTGGAAGAAGTACTAGAGAAAACTATTAAGAACATAGGTGAAAGGGTGGTGCGAGGAAGAACTATTGGCCTTAGTTTTCTCAAGGGAAGCCAGAAAACTGATTCCAGCAAAATAGAAAGTTCCCAAGAGAAAAAACATTAATACTAAAGGAGCACCAGGTCACTTCAGAATGAGCAATAGGAAATTAAACCAACATTCAATGGGCTCCATCCAGAGTGGAATACAAGACAGGAAACTCAAATGAAATCTAATAGGAAACACTGACAAAGAAAGAATCAAGGAATGAGAAACCAGAGGAACTCTCTATTTGTCCTAGATGTTATAAATTTTTACTAGGAAGGATACATGCAAAAAAGACCTTTAAATGTCTGCCCACAATTTGACCTGACACAGAAATGCTATTCTTGTTTAAGAGCTAGTATGGCAGATACCTTGTACCAGGTAATGTAGTCATGCCACCTCTAAAGACTGGAATTAATTTTTTGAGTTGATTTATACAGATTATTATCTATTTTGTTCAATATAAAATTTCCCAGTATTCTGCAAAACAGGGACAAATGACAGTTTCTTTTCTTCTTTCCATTGTATTATGGGATTTTGCTTTATTCTCTTCTGCAGATATCCTTGTATATAAAGGCCTTAAGCGTTCAGACATTATCCCCCAAATAAATTGAATCTCAAAAGACACAAATTGTGACTGTATTTTTTTTCCTATGGATATAGAAAGAAGAACAGAAAAGATATTATATAAAATGGTTTTTGACATGTTAATGATTGCAATTTTATGAAATTGAAGATTTTGAGTGCTCATGATTAGGAGGAAAGCAATAAACCTGAAGAGTGGATGTGAAGATTTTGTATCCATGGAATATGTAAAGGAATACATACAATCCGTCATGTTTGGATTCCTCATGGAGGCCCAGTAGGTCAGGAGGCTGAGGACATACACAGTATTGTCCAAGCTCTGGAGCTCACCAGCAGCTAGCTGTGACCAGTCTCTGAACCTCACTGGGCATCAGCTTCTAAGGTGGGAAAAAGGGGAGAAATTTGAGGGCTCAGTGCTTGTCTTATTGGATTCATGAGGAAAAAAAAGTGATATGGGTTACCAGAGCACTTTATAAACTCTAAGAATTGCATAATTATCAATTAAAGAATAGTTATTATACACCATGACCAGGTAGGGTTCATCCCAGGTTCCCAAGGATGGTTCAACAAACGCAAGTCAATCAGCATCATACACCACATTAACAAAAAAAAAAAGTCAAAAATCATATGATCATCTCAATAGATGCAGAAAAAGCATTTGACAAAGTCCAACATCCATTCATGATCAAGACCCTCGCCAAAGTGGGTATAGAAGGAACATTCCTGAATATAATCAAAGCCATTTATGATAAACCCACAGCAAATATAATACTCAATGCGGAAAAACTGAAAGCCTTCTCACTCAAATCTGGAACAAGACAGGGATGCCCACTCTCACCACTGCTCTTCAACATCATTTTGGAAGTCCTAGCCACAGCAATTAGACAAACCAAAGAAAGAAAAGGCATCCATATAGGAAGAGAAGAGATCAAACTGTCACTGTATGCAGATGACATGATACTATACATAGAAAACCCTAAGGACTCAACCCCAAAACTACTTGAACTGATTCATAAATTCAGCAAAGTAGCAGGATATAAGATTAACATTCAGAAGTCAGTTGCATTTCTGTATACCAGCAATGAAATATTAGAAAAGGAATACAAAAATACCATACCTTTTAAAATTGCACCTCCCAAAATCAAAACCTCGGAATACACCTGACCAAGGAGGTAAAGGATCTATATGCCGAGGAGTATAAAACTTTAATCAAAGAAATCAAAGAAGATGTAAAGAAATGGAAAGATATTCCATGTTCCTGGATTGGGAAAATCAATATTGTAAAAATAGCCATACTACCCAAAGCAATCTACAGATTCAATGCAATCCCTATCAAATGACCCAGGACATTTTTCACAGAACTAGAACAAACAATCCAAACATTTATATGGAACAACAAAAGACCCAGAATCGCCAAAGCAATCCTGAGAAACAAAAACCAAGCAGGAGGCATCACTCTCCCAGACTTCAAGAAATACTACAAAGCCACAGTCATCAAAACAGTGTGGTACTGGTATCAAAACAGACAGACAGACCAATGGAACAGAATAGAGAATCCGGAAATAAACCCTGACACCTAGGGTCAATTAATCTTTGACAAGGGAGGCAAGAACATCAAATGGGACAAAGAAAGTCTATTCAGCAAGCATTGCTGGGAAACCTGGACAGCTGCATGCAAAGCAATGAGACTAGAACACACCCTCACACCATGCACAAAAATAAACTCAAAATGGCTGAAAGACTTAAATATATGACAGGACACCATCAAACTCCTAGAAGAAAACATAGGCAAAACACTCTCTGACATCCCATCATGAATATTTTCTCAGGTCAGTCTCCCAAAGCAATAGAAATTAGAGCAAAAATAAATCCATGGGACCTAATCTAACTGAAAAGCTTTTGCACAGCAAAGGAAACCCAAAAGAAAACAAAAAGACAACTTACAGAATGGGAGAAATTAGTTTCAAATGATGCAACTGACAAGGGCTTAATCTCAAGAATATATAAACAACTTATACAACCCAACAGCAAAAAAGCCAATCAATCAATGGAAAAATGGGCAAAAGACCTGAATAGATTGTTCTCCAAGGAAGACATACAGATGGCCAATAAGCACATGAAAAAATGCTCAGCATCGCTGGTTATAAGAGAAATGCAAATCAAAACTACCATGAGATACCACCTCACACCAGTCAGAATGGCCATCATTAGTAAATCCATAAATAACAAGTGCTGGAGGGGCTGTGGAGAAAAGGGAACCCTCCTGCACTGTTGGTGGGAATGTAAACTGGTACAGCCACTATGGAGAACAGTTTGGAGATACCTTAGAAATCTATCCATAGAACTTCCATATGACCCCGCAATCCCACTCTTGGGCATCTATCCGGACAAAACTCTACTTAAAAGAGACACGTGCACCCGCATGTTCATTGCAGCACTATTCACAATAGCCAGGACATGGAAACAACCCAAATGTCCATCGACAGAGGATTGGATTCGGAAGAGGTGGTATATATACACAATGGAATACTACTCAGCCATAAAAAAGAATGACATAATGCCATTTGCAGCAACATGGATGGAACCAGAGAATCTCATACTGAGCGAAATGAGTCAGAAAGACAAAGACAAATACCATATGATATCACTTATAACTGGAATCTAATATCCAGCACAAATGAACATCTCCTCAGAAAAGAAAATCATGGACTTGGAGAAAAGACTTGTGGCTGCCTGATGGGAGGGGGAGGGAGTGGGAGGGATCGGGAGCTTGGGCTTATCAGACACAACTTAGAATAGATTTACAAGGCGATCCTGCTGAGTAGCATTGAGAATTTTGTCTAGATACTCATGTTGCAACAGAAGAAAGGGTGGGGGGAAAAAATGTAGTTGTAATGTATACATGTAAGGATAACTTGATCCCCTTGCTGTACAGTGGGAAAATAAAATAAAAAATAAAAAATAAATAAAAATTAAAAAATTAAAAAAATAAAAGAATAGTTATTATAATTATTTCATTTACATGAAAATGTTGTATTTCCACAGCTTACCCTAAGGAGAGACCATATTTTTACATTTGGCCCTATTTGTAACCATACTTATTTTCATTGTTAGAAATGGAGTAAAAAAAAAAAAATTAGCATAGGAACATGATAGCATTTGACACTAATAGCTACTTCCTCCTTGAAATGGTCTACTTCTTTGGCATTCATGACTCACCTTCTACTCTTGATTCCTTTTCTGGATCCTCCATTGGGGTTATTTTCTCTCCCTGCTGAGTAAATGCTAGGTTTCTCCCAGGGTTTTGTCTTCAGCCCATTTTCCCTTTAATATACCCCCTAGGTTCTCTTCTACCCTTTCTCAAAGCTTTCATCCTCCCTCTCTCCCTAAGCTGATAATTTGCTGACAATGTTTCTTATCACAAGCTCTCCTCTGGACTCCAGAAAGGTATATCCAGTTGTTCTGGAAGCTTTTTTTTTTTTTTTTTTTCCTTTTTGCCTTTTTGCCTTTTCTAGGGCCTCTCCCGCAGCACATGGAGGTTCCCAGGCTAGGGGTCTAATTGGAGCTGTAGCCATGGCCTATGCCAGAGCCACAGCAATGCAGGGTCCGAGCCGAGTCTGCAACATACACCACAGCTCACAGCAACGCCGGATCCTTAACCCACTGAGGAAGGCCAGGGACCAAACCCACAACCTCGTGGTTCCTAGTCGGATTCGTTAACCGCTGCGCCACGACAGGAACTCCTAGAAGCACCTTAAATTCAGAGTGGCCAGCTCTGAGAACATCTTGCATTCACATCTTTTCTCCGGTGTGCACCATCTTAGACTGCATACTTCTCTTACATCCCAAATCCAGCCAATCCCCAAGCCTCATCAACAGTATTTCCTAAGATTTCTCATATCTAGTGCTTCTTATTATTGCTTGCCTTCTCTATCTTTAATTATCACACTCTATTCCTTGCATCCAGGCTCTTGCCTACACTAGACCCATTCTGCCAAACACAGCCAGTGATTTAGTTTGTGTACAAATTGAACCATGTTGATTCACTATTTAAATTCCTTCAATAAAAAGAAACAAACTCATGGACATGGAGAACAGACTTGTGGTTGCCAAGGGGGAAGGGGAAGGAGTGGGATGGACTGGGAGTTTGGTTAATAGATGCAAACTCTAGTATTTGGAGTGGATAAGCAATGAGATCCTGCTGTATAGCATCGGGAACTATATCTAATCACTTGTGATGGAACATGATGGAGAATAATGTGAGAAAAAGCATGTGTATATATATGGGTCACTTTGCTCTACAGCAGAAATTGACATTGTAAATCAACTATAATAAGACAAAAATCCTTCAATGACTGTCCATTACTGACAGACTGAAGGCCAAGGAACTTAACATGGTACTCAGAACACTTCATGCATCCCTCACCAATTGTGTCAAACTATGATCTTACTCTCTACCTCATGCTTTGCAGTCTATAAATAAGTACAGACCAGTCTTTAAGTCCTCACATTCATGTTCTGAGCCTTTGCTTAGGCAGATTCTATTTTCTCAGCACCTCCTTTCTACCCTCTATTAACCTGGCTAAACTCATACGCATCATTTTAAAGTCTTCATCTCCAGAAATGTAGGGCAAACTCCCAAACTCCCAGCCGTTGGCATTTCTCTGTGTTTTCACAGCCTCATATCCACACCTCTGTTTTCTTAATATCTATTTATATATATTTACCAGTAAACTCTAAGATTTCCCAGGCCAGAAAAAAAAAAAAGTCTTATACTTTTGTTCAATTAAGGTTGAACTAAATTTTGAACAAATTGGTAATAATCATACCAGTAAGCACTGTTACACATTATACAGTTATATATTAATGTAAGGAATGTGAGTGGATGGATGACATCAAAATTATAGAGGCTTCCTTTCTAATACTCTGGATTCTTACAGAGGATAGATAGAAAACAAATAATAATTGTAAAGGACATAATGCAAAAAAAAAGCCGAGTAAAAACATCTTTACATAAAGAAAAATATATACTCGATAATTTTACATGTAAATTATCAGTCACATCAAGAATATGTTAATTACGGACAATTTTTAAAAGACATTTTATCTGTATCAAGTCAAACCATGACTCCTTGTGCCTCCTAAGAAAAGGCACCAGATCCAAGGTTCTGTAGAGTGGTGTCCACCTGAAGGTATATATGGAGAAAGTAATTTATCAGCACAAGACAAGGTCATTCCTTTCTTATCTTCCCTTTTCAACCTGACACATAGTATTTTTAAATTAAATAGAAGAATATGCTGCTTCCCCGGGATTTAAGCCACTATCTGGTATATAACTCACATGACCACTGCTGCCATTACTTAAGAAATCAAGCACAACTTTATTCACAGAAACCAAGCATGAAGACCATTTCCTTAAACTCAGTTAAATGCAGACACTTTCTCTTCTGGTAACTATTGACTGCTCTTTCTGTCACCTTCATTTACTGGGCAGATATTTACCTGCTTTGGTGTAGAGAGTAGATACTAATAATCTGAAACTGGACAGACTTGTGTTTCAGTCTTGCCTCTGTTACCTTCTATTTCTAGCTTTATGATCTTCAAAAATTACCCAAGCCTTCTCCTTATCTATAATGTAGGAATAGCGTTGAGAGCCAACACTCAAAATGGGCCAGGCATATTCTGATGATTTTGTGAATATTATCTTATACAATGAAAATTTTCCCAACAATCCTAAGAAAGAGGTATTATTATTTTCAGTTTACGGTTGGGGAAACAGGGAGGTCCCAGTGGCAGATTTACATGGTCTGTCTCTAGAGTTTTGGTCTGTAATATTCTCCCCTCTCTGTACGCATTTCACAATGTTTGCATAAAGATCAAATATAGTCGGCCCTTGAACCTTGAACAACATGGGGGGGTTGGGGGACCCACCCTCTGCACAGTCAAGAATCCACATATAACTTTAGAGTCAGCCCTCCCTATCTGTGGTTCCGCATCTGCAATTCAGCCATTTATGGATCTGGATCATGTAATACTAGAGTTCATACTTATTTAAAAAATCCATATATAAGTGAACCCACACAGTTCAAGCCCATGGTTTCAAGAGTCATCTTTATTTTATTTGGAGTAAAATATTTATGGCAAATAGGTACTCAACAAATGATTCCCTCTAACTTTTTCAGACATTCGTTTCTGTCTTGTAGGCCAGACTCTCACCCAAAGATCTAGGCATGGCCTTATACCAGAGGAGCTAAACACTACCCAGGGATTAAAGATGACTAGTGAAGACTAAAGAGGAACCCACAAGCCACAGAATCAAGTTGGGCTTTTATTAAGTCTGCAAGTCTAATTTTGATTAATTTGATTCTGTTTATTGCTTTAACATATATCAATAGGCTCTAACCTAGAGGAAGGATCAGGAAAGCCTTGCCCAAGAAAGGATGAGACAAGAAATATAAGAATGAGATAGCCACGTGCAAGGAAAAGAATCTGAGAGAACAGCGTTTGTGGTTATTTGTTCTATTTCTGCTTCCTGACTGGTCTACAAACTCCAGGAGGTTACAGACTATGTCTGTTTTACCATCTATCATAGCCCTTAACAATCAGCGTGGTACTCGGCAATCAGTACTCAATATATATGGGATAGATAAATGAATGAATGAATGAATGAATGAATGGCTATATACAAAATTATTAAGAGACTGTGGGCAGTTTAAGGAACTAAGAGAGGAACAGTGGCTGGAGAATGGAGAGAGATGGGAGGCTGGGAAGTTGGCAGGAGCCAAATGATGGAGGGGCTCATAAGTGATGATGTGAACTTTGAACTTTATCATGAATGCAATGGAGAACCTTTGGAGGGTTTGACAGAAGAGAGACATAATCATATCTAACATTACATGTGAAATTGATGATGTGCCTTCACCTGCAAATAGAACAAAGTCAAGATGTCACTGTCAAGGAGGACCCTGGTTCCTCAGAGTCAATCCTACCACATTTCAGAGGGTCTATAGCACAAGGTAGAAGCTTGGAGCTGGGGTGGGGAAAATAGTGTATGGCCAGGAAAGAAGCAGAAGATTCCGGCCAGGTAGTTAGTGGATCGGGAAGTGTTTGCCAGCTAAAATAAAATTCACTAAACATACGCTGTCTTTACAACAATAGTGCCCACATGTTAAGTTCTTCCATGCTTAATATTTCAAAATAAATTCTTGAAACATAAATTGTTTGGTTCTTTCTCTCTGTATTACTTAATTTCTAGGTAGTGATAAATCCTAGGATATGTTATGCTAGCTATCCAATGCCAAAGTTTTATTGTTTTTCTTATAACTTGTGAGCCTATAAAGCTCCTTGGAAACAATCACCAAACTGTCCCTTTTGTGAGGTTGCTAACCTTTAATAACACTGAACACCTCACACTCACAAAGCTTTCACGGGACATTCAGATTAGGCACTATTAATCGCAAAATTACAGTGTATTAAACATCATGAAAAGTTCAGTTTGAGATGCACTGGGCCTACATTATTTATTTAACAGAGTAATAAAACATAAATGTATTCTTAAAAATGAAAAAAAAAGGTGATTAAAATCTCTTTGACAGGCACTTGAAAGGCAGAAAAAAAATTTTTTGTAAAAGCAATGGACTTTTTAAAAAGCATCTAAGTCTATTCACAACCTTTCTCTTAACTATATACGGCTATAACATGTCAGCCATGCTTTTCTTTGCAATTTATGTTTAAACAAATTTTAGACACCACAAACAGGCCTTCGCTGTATGAAATAAACCATGAGATATTAATGCAAAAGCTCTTGTGCTGAGCGTTCAGAAACCCTACACTTCCACTCTCAATGTCAGTGTGTTAAAAGAGATTTTAGTAATGGCAAAGCCAGTCAACAGGGAATAATTAAACTCAAGTTGTCTGAGATCTGCTGTGATGTGTGGAATGATAGTTTCCAACCCAGCTGCTACAGAATGTTTGCCTAAGAAGAAAGAGTGTGGTTGACCAGGGGCTACAGTTCAGAAGAAATGCAGTGAAAAAGCTCGTTGACCTCTGCAACAATAGGTGGGGCCTACTTGAATAATAAAATCACCACAAAGTCAACAGTTAAACTAGACTGTACCAATAGGGCCATCTAAGAGCATGCCACCGAAACTTTTTTCAAAGGAGAGAATCACTTTATAGTAAACTGGAAAACATCTATGCAGGGCACCTTTTGCCAGCTATTAAAGGTACGAGCTGGCAACTATGACCAGTAAAACTCTTCAGAAGGGCCTCTGTTTCTTTTTCCTGAAAAAGTTCTTCAATTCAGCTTGTTAAAAGGACATATAATATTTCTTTCTTTTTTTTTTTTTTTTGGTTTCTCTTTCTAAGCTGCCAGCCAAGCAGGCATGAGTTCTCACTGACAGCACCGCATCTCCTGAATCCCACCCCCTGCTCCATCTCTGTCCCAGACCTACAGCCCAGCCTAAGCTTAGCAGCCTGAGTCATTCTCTATGCAACTGAGCCCTTAGGAGTGTAGTCAACATCGATCTGCAATGCAGACTAAGAAGAAAGACAATTTGTGAGCCAGGATGTTGTTTTACTTTAGGAATTCCTTTTTAATTTTACTAGTTTTTCCATTGTCTGGCATTTCTAATATGATCACAAAATAAAAAGGCGATTATTCACCTCTCTTTCCTATCTGCTGTACTCTAAACCTCAGGTCTAATACGATTTCCATTTAGAAAATATTTGTATAGCCATTTACAAGGCCTTATAGAACTAAGGCATGCCAAGGTAGTTCAAATATTCAATTTATTGTGGCCAGACTTAGTTGGCACTACATCAAAAGGTTTTACTATCTAATTTTAATGTCAAAATTAATATCTGTACACACATACACACACTATATGTGGTGCACAAGTATCATTAGGTGTGTGTGATTATTTCAATACACAAGGTACTTACATATTGACTAGCTAACAAAAATTACCAAGATCAATTTATAATGCCTGATGAGAAATGATTGCCTGTTCCTTATCATGTGTCCTATTAACATGCCCCTTTCCTTGATCACCTCCTCACACATATCAAACTTGAAAGGAACTTTTTAACATCATGGGTATTTGAGTCACATGGGACAAGAGATGAGAGAATTTTATTTTTTCTTAATAAGAATTAGATCCTCTTAACTTCTTTTTCTTCTCAGGCATCTTGACCAGCAAAAAGACCTGTACTTTCTTATTGCATCACTGAAGAAGAGAAGGCATTTTCCAAGACTGCGTCAAAAGTCCTAAATCTGGCCAACTTAAAACTTTGATTTAGTACGTATTTACTAAGCAGCTACCATGTTGTCAGCATTTCTAAATGGATTTCACATCACAAAAAAAGGCAGAAAACTTTGAATTATTTAGGAAGTCAAACTAATAACAGTAATAGTAAAATAATAGTTGCTAACACTGATAAAGCCCTTACTATGTGCTCAACATTGTGCTTATCTTGACATAAAGCTGCTCACGTAATCCTCATAACTAACCTGTGAGGCGCGTACTATTATTATTGTTATTTTATATTCAAGGTAATGAAAAACAAGGATATCAAGGAGCTTGAACAAAGTCACACAGGCTAACGAGCCAGTTTGGCTTTAGATTTGAATCCTTAGCTATGAGATATCATTGTCTTCCTGTAGACCTATCTAGGCCTATGCTGTCCAACATGGTGTCCACTAGCCCCATGCAGCTATTTAAACTTAAATATAAATTATTAAGTTTCAAATGTTTTTATTTTATTTTCCATTTTTTTATTACTTAAATGAATTTATCACATCTGTAGTTGTATAATGATCATAACAATATGATTTCACAAAAACTCAGTTCCTCAGTCACATCAACCATTTACTTCAATAACCACATGTGGCTCATGCTAAATGTAGTAAACAATGCAGATATAAACACTTCTGTCTTTGCAGAAAACCCTATTAGTCAGCGTTGACTAAAAAATCAGCAAAGATGCCGGGGGAGAAAGGTCATCTCTTCATGCACATTAGGTTAGTGAAACTGGTAAAAAGAAATATATATATATATTAAAAAAAAAACCTTCTATTAAAAATAAATCCAGATTTTAATTATGCCTCCAAGTTTTTTTTCTTTCTTTCTTTCTTTTTTTTTTTTTTTTAGGGCCTCACCTGCAGCATATGGAAGTTCCCAATCCAGGGGTTGAATCAGAGCTACAGCTGCCGGCCTACACCACAGCAATAGCAATGTGGGATCTGAGCTGAGTCTGCAAACTACACCACAGCTCACAACAACACCATATCCTTAACCCACTGAGCAAGGCCAGGAATTGAACCTGAGTCCTCATGGTTACTAGTCGGGTTCATTACTACTAAGCCACAATGGGAACTCCAATTATGCCTCCATGTTTAAGTGATACCAATTACTTGCTCTTCCCTAGGATGTAACTTTGTGAGTAAGGTGAGGATCTGAAAACTACCACATACATATGTGTCACAGAAATAGTCTTGATGACAGTGGTATCCCAGAGGTCCTAGACAGGATGCTTAAACTGAAGCTATATCTATCAGTGAAATGGAGCAGGACCCTATGATCATTCCCCCACCATGTCCTCTGCCTATCTTTTGTCTGTAGAAAAACTTTAGTCAAAGAATAAATTTAATCAGAGAAGTGAGAAAATGCAGAGGCAAAGGAAAATAGTCAAACAAGACCAAATAATAATACTCTAGCCATTAAGCAAAGTCAAGGAACTTTAGTTCCTCCTCCTCACAGGCTATAGATAATATTCTGAGCCATATCCTTTGAACTGTCTTATAGATACCGAGACCCCCATTAGATGAATGAAGTTAACTACATGATGACTAGACTATAGTCATGGCATAAACTGCCACACTTCTGAGAACATGCCTCAAAGAAATGGGAACAAATCAACTCTGGAATTTAAGACTAACTGTACTTAAAACATTCAAGGTGACATTGATCAGACAACTGCATGACCAATTTTAAGATGACTGTCAGAGCTGACTGTGCTATTTCTGCATGTAGTCCCTTCCTTCCACCTATACACACCTGGAACTTCCCTTTAAAAGCTCTTGCCCAAAGACCTGAATAGACATTTCTCCAAAGAAGATATACAGATGGCCAACAAGCACATGAAAAAATGTTCAACATCACTGATTATTAGAGAAATGCAAATCAAAACTACCATGAGGTACCACTTCACACCAATCAGAATGGCCATCATTAATAAGTCCACAAATAACAAATGCTGGAGAGGGTATGGAGAAAAGGGAGCCCTCCTGCACTATGGGTGGGAATGTAAGCTGGTACAACCACTATGGAGAATAGTACGGAGGTACCTTAGAAAACATACATAGAACTACCATAAGACCCAGCAATCCCACTCTTGGGCATATATTCAGACAAAACTTTCCTTGAAAAAGACACATGCACCCACATGTTCATTGAAGCACTATTCACAGTAGCCAAGACATGGAAGCAAACTAAATTTCCATCTACAGATGATTGGATTAGGAAGATGAGGTATATATACACAATGGAATACTACTCAGCCATAAAAAGAACAAAATAATGCCATTTGCAGCAACATGGATGGAACTAAAGAATCTCATACTAAGTGAAGTAAGTCAGAAAGAGAAGGACAGATACCATATATCACTTACATATGGAATCTAATATATGGCACAAATGAACCTTTCCATAGAAAAGAAAATCATAGACATGGAGAACAGACTTGTGGTTGCCAAGAGGGAGGAGAAGGAAATGGGATGGACTGGGGATTTGGGGTTAGTAAATGCAAGCTACTGCCTT
Organism: Phacochoerus africanus; assembly: GCF_016906955.1. Lineage (NCBI taxonomy): Eukaryota > Metazoa > Chordata > Mammalia > Artiodactyla > Suidae > Phacochoerus > Phacochoerus africanus. Next base: position 188,222,617 of record NC_062544.1, read on the forward strand.
CGGAATGGGTAAGCAAGGAGATCCTGCTGTATAGCACTGGGAGCTATATTTAGTCACTTATGATGGAGCATGATAAAGTGAGAAAAAAGAATGTATACATTTATGTGTAACTGGTCAACTTGCCATATGGTAGAAAATTGACAGAACATTGTAAACCAGCTATCATGGAAAAAATAAAAATCATTATAAAATTTTAAAAAATAAAAATAATAAATACATAAATAAATAAATAAATAAATAAATGTCAGCTCTTGCCCACTGATTGTCAGGAAGGAGGTAGCCTTTGGACACGAGTCCACCCTCTCCCCCAGTTGCCAGTCTCTGAAATAAAGCAGACTTTCTTTTTCACCAACCTAGCCTCTTGAGTATGGGCTTTTGAATGGCAAGCATCTGGATCCCCCTTTTGGAAACATCAGGAAAGAAGCCAACTGAGATGAAGCAACCTGGAGTACTTGGAAAAAGCTGATTATGGATTATGGAGTCAGGTGACCTGGATTTAAACTTTAGTCTCAACTCCCTGCTTCTGTGACCTTGAGCAAAGAAAATTTCAGCTTTCCCATCTGGGCAATGGGACTGATAATGTCTCTTTTGGGGGTTCTTAGGAGAATTAAATGAGATATATAGAGACAACTCTGGCTCAGAGGAGGCTCTTAGAAAATGACTTCTATATATTTTAAGATGAGAAATGCAAATCAAAGCTAAGAAACAAAATAGAGACGCATAAGAAGGATTACTTAGGCAGGTGCTAGAGCTGCTTGAACTGAATCTAAACATTTACAGAGCTGATATGCTTGAGATTAATTACCACAGAAGGTCACTAGCTGAAAGGCATTTGGCAGGCCATACTATAAAATAGAGCTGCCAAGGCTAACAGCTATTATTAAATGTCTGCATACTTTAACGACCATGCTTAGCACTTTTAGTCTCACTTGATTCAAGCGGCCATCACTCTACTCCTGTTCATGGTGACTGTTATTTCATAAAAATAAGCAGATTCTCGGGCCTCATCCCCAAAGGTTCTAAATCAATAGATCTGAGGTTGAGTCCAGAAATCTGCATTTTTAAAACAATATCTTGACTTTTAATGCACAGGGTCTATGGACCACACTGAAAATTTTAACAGATTCAACTTGTTTAAAGCAGTGAAGCAAATGTGAGTCTACAGTTGCAGGAATTCTGTCTAACAACATCAGCTACGTGAACCCTGACAAAATGCAGGAAAAGTTGCCTTTAATTTAGGCAGCACAGAAATTAAGCACCTGTGACAAAATGTACACTTTTTTTTTTAAAAAGAGAGTCTTTTTTAGTGCCAGTTTACTTTGATTTGGGACAAAAATCCAACAAGATTGACTATCTAGCTTGTTGGATGAACAGTTTTTAGAAAACTTTTATGATTTAGGGTACCATTATAGAAGCTATAGAGCTCAAAGACGTGAGCTTCAGATATCTAGAGAACTCTTTTCTCTGGAACTCTAACTTCCCTGATTTGCATTAACAAAGGAAATGCTACCTGAACCCCTGTGAGTATTCAGATATTCGATCCAAAAAATATTTGGCTAAACAGAGCTTGTTGAGATGGAGGAGTGAGAGCAATAGAGGTAAGTTTCTGGAATTAGACAGATTTGAGTTCCTACCTTAGGTCTATAACTTCCTAACTAAGAGGATTTGTTTGAGCTAATTAATGTCTCTGAGGCCCATGGTCCTCATCTCTAAAGTGAAGGTCATAGTACTTATCTCACTATCTCACACGGGGATGGGAGTGAAGTGTCCAGCACAGTGTACACTAGGCTAGGGCAGGTTGTTGCCATTGCTATTATCTCTCCAGTAATGTGATGGGGATGGAGAGGGCTGGTGTAACCAATAGCTAATCCATGGAGTGAATACACAATGAGAGCAATGGACAAAAGCACTCATTGCCATAGCTGGGATAACCAAAGAAAATGAATACACTTTGGTCTTCCAACTTTCTCTTCTGAGATATATTCTCTCATGTCATCAATTCAGCAGTGAATCTGCCATAGGTTTTTGTTGTTCTTCTTCTTTTTTTTTTCCTTTTTCAGCCACACCCATGGCATATGGAAATTCCCAGGCCAGGAATCAAATCTGAGCCACAGCTGTGACCTACGCCATAGGCACAGCAATGCCAGATCCTTAATCCACTGTGCCAGGCCAGGGATCGAAGCAGTGCTCTCACAGAGATAAGCAAGATCATTAACCTACTGCACCATAGTGGGAACTCCAGATTGAGAATCTCTGTGCAACTCCATCACTCTGCTCCAGACTTTTCCCTTTTTACTCATTCTACACTTTAATATAAATCATCCTAAATGCCTAAAATACTGTTCTTTCTCTTTTTTTTTTTTTTTTTAAATTTTTAGGGCTATACCTGTAGGGTATGGAAGTTCCTGGGCCAGGGGTCAAGTCAGAGTTTCAGTTGAGGTCTATGCCACAGCTAAGGCAATATCAGACCCAAGCAGCATCTGTGACCTATGCTGCAGCTTGCAGCAATACCAGATCCTTAATCTACTGAGCAAGGCCAGAGATCAAACCTGCATCCTCACACAGACTATGTCAGGTTCTTAACATGCTGAGCCACAACAGGGACTCCTAAAGTACCATTCTTGACATTTCACTCTTTTGGCCAAAAAATATCTTTTGGCTTTGTGATTATAGCAACAGTAGCAGGTTGAGTTGCAGCCAGAGCTTGCACGAACTGAGCAGCACTTCCTGCATCATAGATGCCCGCCCACCAGCTAGGGTACAAATATGAGTAAGACTCACTCTCTGCCACGGGAAAAGCCGTCTGGAGGTAGAGGCAACTTATATGTTAAGGACTGTAGAAGAGATTTGTGAAGAATGTCTTTTTGCAGGTTCCTCTCTCAGGGATAGCCAGGAGATCAATATTTGAGTTAAATTATCAGGAATTTGCCAGATAGAGAAGGTGGAGAAAATGGAGAGCAAACACAGAGGACCTCCAATGGGGGATATCAGCATCATCAAAGGCATGGAGTGGTGGAGCACAGTGCTGTCAGAAGGACTCTGAGTGAATGAAATTAGAGTGAGGGCCAGAGAGAGGGGACAGAGTTAGGGCCCACCAAAGGCCATGTATATCAGGCTGCAGAGTTTGGCTTCCTAATTTTTGAAAGTTTTTTTTTAATTTTTGTTTTCTATTGGAATATAGTTAATTTTAAATGTTTTGTTAGTTTCAGGTGTACAGCAAAGTCATTCAGTTATATATGCACATATACATATATTCTTTTTTGGATTATTTTCCCATATAGCTTATTACAGAAGATTGAGTAGAGTTCCCTGTGCTATACAGTAGGTCCTTGTTGATTACATGTTAATCCCAAATCCTAATTATCCCTCGTCCCCACATTTCCCCTTTGTTTTCTGTCTGTGAGTCTGTTTCCGTTTGGTAAATAAGTTCATTTGCATCATTTTTTACATTCCACATATAAGTTATATCATATATTTGTCTTTCTATGTCTAACATTTCATTTAGCATGATAGTTTATAGGTCCATCCACATGGCTGCAAATGGCATTATTTCATTCTTTTTTATGGCTAATAGTCCATTATATATATATCACATTATTTTTCTTTTTAGGGCTGCACCCACAGCATGTGGAAGTTTCCAGGCTAGTGGTCGAATTGGAGCTACAGCTGCTGGCCTACACCCCAGCAGCCACAGCAATGCCAGATCTGAGCTCTGTCTGTGACCTACACTGCAGCTCATGGCAATGCTGGATACTTTAACCCACTAAGCAAGGCCAGGAATTGAACCTGCATCCTCACGGATGCTAGTTGGGTTCGTTTCTGCTAAGACACAATGGGAACTCCTGTACCACATCCGCTTTATTCATTCCTCTGCTGATGGACATTTAGTTTGTTTCCATGTCTTGGCTACTGTAAACAGTGCTGCAATGAACACTGGAAGACATGTATCTTTTTGAAATATGGTTTTCTCCAAATATAGGCCTAGGAGTAGTATTGCTATAACATAAGGCAACACATTTTAGATGCAGAACACTTTTTTCCCCAAGCAAAGTCTTAAGAGTAGTCCCTTAAGCAAATAAAAGACTATCTTAATTTTGAGATTTGATGTTTGGAAAGGATGGTCTCGTCTGGCATGGAAGGGAGACGAATTTTAGCAATAGGTGGTGAAGCTCTGAATTAAGGGAAAGACGGTATAATTTGAGAAGATTAGGCAGACTCAAAAAAGCTCTGGGGTGTAGAATATTAAATTTAGCAAGTCAGTGAACGTGGGTAAAGAGAAAATGAAATTCAAGAAGGCAAAACAGACTTCCAAGTTCTATCTTGAAAAACAAGACAGATGATGAAACCATTAACCATTAGGATGGGTAGGCCTCACTTCATCTGAAGTGGGGCAAGACACTCATGTTGAGATCTTCAGCAAGAGGTTGGACTTGTAGGTGTGGAGCATAAGAAGACAATTTAAGTGTCCTCAATTGATAAATCAATGACATTTTTAGGTGACTATCACCCAGGAAAATCAAAGACCACAGGAAGAAAGGAAGGCTAAGGTCTGGACCCTGGGGACCATTTGAGGTCTGTGAAGGGGAAGATAAGGAGACAAAATTAGAAGGCAGCCCAGAAGGAAGTGGTTATCCAGAAGCCAGAGGAGGAACAGTGTCAAAGAAATAGAGAATTGTCCTGAGAAAGAACATTAGAATGGACCAAGGACTGAAAAATACCCTAAATTTGTCTTTTGGGATCATTACTGACTTTTTCAAGTAACACAGGTAAAACAGGGCGCCGTAAATGAAGACAGAATGGAACTTGAGGAAATAGACTTGGGTGGAGAAAAGGAATGCACAAAGGTAATAATCTAGAGATATGCTACCTACCTTTCAAAATCTTCCTTAAAGCCCTCTTTGCTTACCATGGTCCATCATAACCCTTTTCTCCTCTGTTCCCCCTCAAGGGAAGTTCATAATCTGTATCCTTTGTTTGGGGACTTTTCATTTTACCACTCACTAACCTAGACTATTGTATTTTAATTAAAGAGTATTATTTTATAAACTTCATATCTCCTAATGGTATCTTATAAGCATCAAATGCCAGTTGAATTAAATTTATTATTAAAGGGGGTTCAACTCAGTCTCATCCCTCACTATCATGCCTGTCTTCCCACATTCACGCTGAACTTCTATTAGTTCATGGATTCCACTATACTTTCTTTTGCCTCTGGGATGAGACCTGGACATTCTTTTCCACCACTGTGTAACTCCCCCTCA